>NC_064628.1:118204230-118507260 GCF_023864275.1 Schistocerca cancellata | reverse complement strand
TATGAGCACCAAAGAGATAATTGAATTCGTTGAACTATTAGAAATTACTCTTTCTTTTATTTTCCATTCAGTAATACTCTACTCAAGAGGATGATCTTACTATAGAGAATCAAGTGCTGGCTGGCACTTTGCTGATATTGTAAATCATGCTGAACTGCAGTTGTTCGGAAATAATGCAGAAATAACCAATAAATTTCTTTATTACGAAAGATATGTCGATGAGACATTGTTATTACAAGAAGGCTCAAAGGACTAAATTGATTTCCTCACCACCAGCTTAAATAACGTAAATCCTTAACTTTCTTTCAGAGTAGAGGATAAAAACCAACAGAATAATAATTTTCCAGATCTTACAATGTCAAATTAAAACGGAAAACACTGTATCTATGTTTACAGAAAAACCAAAAACAATGGCTATAACAATTATCTCCACTTCATGTTATCCTACTAAAATAAAAATAAAAATCTTCTTCAAAACAATGATACACAGGTCATTGCAATTACATTTTCAAGCTGATGCACACCAAAGAGAAACTGATACTTTAAACGAAATTCCATTATCAATCACTTAGTGCTAGTCAAGTCGACTTTGTAAATCAAAAATTACAACAATGAAATGGCAGTGTTACAGATTCCAATAGGAGCTTTACTAAAATGACTTGCATGAGATTTCAGACTAAATAAACAATTACTAACAATCTACTAAAAAAATTAAATCACCCAGATGGTGAATCTAAGAAATACCTAAATTCTGGCATCTACAAAATACACTGCAACGACTCCAATAAATAATTTATTAGACAGACTGGCTGTAACCTTTTGATAAATTTTAGAGAGTATACTACCGGTACTGCACATACCAAATCCTTGTTTGGTCAGCTTCTTGCTGGACAAAATCACTCTGACGATCGCATTTTTAGCAATATGATAATTTTACATAATACACGTAAAGGGCTACTTCTTCATACGTTAGAATAAATTGAAATTTATTCACACTACTAAAACAAATCATTATCTCTGAAGAATATTTGGCGACAGCGGTTACATTTCAAATCGTACCGTCTGTATATCTTCCAACAATTAAACCGAAAGTCCATGAACGGCCCCCTCAGTTTTGCCCCACAATGCTGAAAGCACGTGAGGCTGAATATTTCCCCTCCAAGTTGATATTAAGCGACTAAACAACATTCCATTTCTCTAGAAAGATGAACTGCCACAATGTGAGAGTGTGGAGCACTGAATATCCTCATGAAACTGTGGCGCATGAACGAGTTTCTACTAAGGTTAGTCTTTTCTATGCAGTGTCAGAGATGTAGGAGTATGGGCCGCTTTTCTTCTTTGAGAAGACTACGACGTGTGTTCCTTACTTTGATACGTTGCAGTTATATTCTCTCCAGAATTGACTGCTGAATATGAGAATTTCATCTTCCATCAAGACGGAGCACACACTCTTTGGAACATCGTTGTTCATCTCTACCTAAACGACCAACATTGATGGATTGGGTGTAATGGTGAAGATGATGTGGCTCTTTTCCTTTGGCCTCCCAGGCCGTCTGACCTAACGGCTTGTGACTTTGTTCTTAGTGGTACATTAAGGACCGTGTATCCCCACTGCTAAGAACACTGGAACAGCTCAGAGAATTCGTCAAGGCAGCTTTGATGATCATTGACAGGGTGTTATTACATAGTAAATCATTGCTCGCACAGAAAAAATTAAGTGCTCGTTTTTCCCGCGTTTTCGAGAGTGGAACGGTAGAGAGACAGCTTGAAGGTGGTTCATTGAACCCTATGCCAGGCATTTCATTATGAATGGCAGAGTAATCACGTAGATGTCGATGTATATGTAGACGATATGGAACGAACTTTATTGCCACTTAGATCTATGTCGTGTGACTAGAGGGGCACTCATATAACATTTGTTGAGTGTAAAATTTAAACTTGGTGGGTTTACGGCTCTATTCATGCACCAATAATACTTGCACATGTAATACTTTGGAAAATATTTTAAAACGAATGAATCATTACGAATGAATCATTTACAGTAGCACTGTGTACGTAGGGAAAGAAACTGCCACGTCTTTCAGGCCGCAGGTCGTCTATGGTAGTGAAAGGTCTATTGCAGAACTTTCCGCTCTGTCTGTTAGCTGGACGACACTTCTCTCTCAGTAAGACAGTCTCAAGTATTTTCTGAGTTCTTGTAAACGAAGTCGTTAGCGAGCACTTCGGCTATCCCAGGGGGTGAGGGTTGTCTGTCTCGGCTGCTGAAGACGCACCAGGCCATCTTTCGATGTTGTTAGCCCCTTTCACTGCAAGGCAAATGCCACAGCAGACAAAAGCAAACAATCAAAGGCTTTAATTGGCGTGAAATTTCTGAAATTACTTCGTTATCAGGTCATCCATTATAACTGCAAGAATTCTGAGAATCGTTTGCAGATATTCTGTAGGTGGGGCGTGTCTCTGTTTCGGTGTTTTCAAGCATAATGTACATAATAAACAGAAGTCCGTTTTACTATTACTTAGATGAAATACTTATTACTAAACTCGACTACGTGGCGCTTTCGTCGTGCAGGACATTTTCCTGTCCATCCGCCACTACTTCACTCTCCGTCTGAGACTTCGTTTCAAGAATACAATGGACAGTGGTGTAGTCAGTGCACCGCTACTGCAGTTTCAACGTTGGTCTTCGACAGAGTAGCAGCTACTGATCCTCGAAATAGTTTCTTAGATGTTCCCACGTGGCAGAACGCACCCAGCTTCTGCCTTCCAACCACGGAAATATTCCTGTCACTACATTGCAGCCTACTGAACGTTTCCGTGTCGGTAATCATTGTTGCCACAACTGTCTCACTATTATTGATCCCAGATTCAATGTCCATATCTTCAAAGGAGTCATGACTGTTTATTGCGATAATAAACGATATAGAGGGGGTGATATCAGGATACTATATCTTCAACACATATGAAAACAGGAAGTTGAGTTGAATTTTTATTTAGAGGAAAAGTTGTCGATATGGGCGCCTTATGTAACGTAAAGACACTTTCTTTCGGGAAAATTATAGATTATTTTTTACCTTCACTAACAACTGCAACAAGTTTATTAAATGGTAGTCGTCGATAATGTGTGTCTGTGTTCCACATGTTAGCTAGATTCGCAGGTACGTGTTTACCTTCCTTAAGTAGAGGGAGCAACCAGTGTATGCAGAGTTAAGCAGAGCGATTGTTATCGCCAAGGCAGTCGTGTGCTGTAGGAAGTGCAGGCATTGACTCTGCTCGTCGGTTAGACATGCACCATGGACATCTCGCTCCCTGTTTTAGCCAAGCAGGAGGCTTCTGCTTCAGGTTTTTGATTCTGATGTGTTTCCTGCAGTCCTGGCCAGGCTGTTATCTTTGAGTAGCTCCTTCAGAGGGAAGCGAGCTGGAGCGAATTAACACAAAGTACATGACAGACGTAGTAGGGTAAAGTGTGTTCTATGGTACTTTATATCAAACTGATATCTAATTAATTAATTAATTTATCCATTAATTTCCCACTCCCCTGATGTCATAGGTTTTTGCACCCGGCACATGGCCCCTTCCACCTTCCCCTTCACCAGCTGCTACTATGTCACTTTTTCAATTTTGTGCGCTTTTGAATGAGAGTTCTGAGCCATTTTACTTTGCCATCCCACTTCTACCCCACTGGGAAATCCCCAACCCTCCCCCTCTCCCCTCTCATTAACCTATTGTTCAGTTCTATGTTACTTTCCCCTGTCCCATTGCATTCTATCAAATTAATGTAATCTGTCTCCACTCATGAGGCAGTCTCCTTACATCCTATTGGTGGTTACTGCTCCACCCATTATGGAAATATCTGTTGGTTGGCTACTAGGCGGGAAATCAAATGCAGGATAGGGAAATTTGTTTAGCAAATTTCTGACAGACAAGGCAATATGTGTAATATTTTTTTTTATTTAGCACGATTTTGGGGATATAAGTCAGTGTATAGAATATAGTTTATTTATTTTTTTCAATATTTTATCAGGAAATTGATTGCAGTATGTGTAATATTGTTTATGTGAACAATTTGTGGGTCACAAGGCAATGTGTGGAATATTTACACAGTTTGCAACACGTTTTTCGGAACACACAAGAAATAATGTCACGAAATCGACGTCAACATAACTCACCGATAGTATTTACACTGTTAATAACCTTGTAACTGCGTCTTTGCACCACCAGCAGGGCAGATGTGCTGGGGGTGCTCCGGCTGCCACATTGAGTCTTCGCGTACACAAACGCCAGCTGCATCACCTTGACAGCACCACGTGCCATGACTTCCAGCCACGGCAGGACTGGACGTCCACACGTGCGTCAACCCCTCTCAAGGGGCTACTTCCTGTCGAACAAAGCATCAGGTGCCCGCATTCCTTTGATACCAGCATCACTTGTTGTGCTACAAAACATGCACCTTCCATACCAGGTCAGTGGAAGCAGCTGCTCTATGTGCTCGCTCTGCTGTGCAGATAACGACTGAGTTAGTTCAAATTACCACCAGCATAGGATGCTGTGAGAAGCCATCTCACCACATATCCTCCTTCCAGTCGCCCCCCCCCCCCTACCCACTCACTTATCCCTCTGTTTACTTCCTGTTGGGCATAACATCCAGTGGCGCAGCTCTTTGATACTGATACCTCACAAATTCCTGTAGAAACACAAGCTCTATCTTAAAGAGCTGTATAATCCATAAGCGAGTTCTCTCAACTACACCAGGATGAAAAATAAGGAGGGGAAGGGGGAGGAGGAGGAGGAGGAGGAGTGGGAGGAAGGGTCCACCACATGGTAGGATATTAATAACAAGAATAACAAACTTCCTGGCAGATTAAAACGGTGTGCTGGACCGACACTCGAACTCGGGACCTTTGCCTTTCGCGGGCAAGTGCTCTACCAACTGAGCTACCCAAGCACGACTAACGCCCCGTCCTCGCAGCTTTACTTCTGCCAGTACCTCGTCTCCTACCTTCCAAACTTAACAGAAGCTCTCCTGCGAAGCACTTGCCCGCGAAAGGCAAAGGTCCCGAGTTCGAGTCTCGGTCCGGCACAACGTTTTAATCTGCCAGGAAGTTTCATATCTGCGCACACTCCGCTGCAGAGTGAAAATCTCATTCAAGAATAACACTGTAAGACAGAGTTCACTGCAATGTATTGAGAAGCACTTAACACGACACACTTAAACAACAATCCGTTCCATAATAGTAGTTGTCATAACTACATGCCATAGATCGCTGAAGTATACATGTATCCCTTGTGCTCATGTCACAAGCCAGAGGCTGTGCAGCACTGGCTGCCGCCATGGACGTGCGTCTCAGTGTTTGTGCCAGGTAGGCAGTCAGACTCGGCCTGCCAGAGAAGACTGCCCAGCTATGGAAGGTGTCCAGGTTGACGGGAGGAGCAGGAATTAGGATATCATCAATATGTCCGAAATCAACATTTGAATCTACTCAAATATCCACGTAAAAATTGCAGAATACTCGCAACATATGCAATCCCGAAGACTATCCAACACATACTGAATATTAGTTCGCTGTTCACCCGCCCAGACAGAGACACAGTTACGTCAACTACGCAGGCGCGATTGGTATGAGAGACTCAGTGGTGCCTCACACATTAAGACGGAAATGTCCATTTGTTCCGGCTACCAGCTATCTACACCACGCACACACACACACACACACACACACACACACACACACACGCGCGCGCGCGCGCGCGCGCGCGCGCATACACACAAGGTCATGTCATCCAGGGAACTAGCCACATATTTATCAGTCTAATTACAATTAAATATTACGATTGTAGTACCAACCTTGTGACATTTGACAATGTGTGAGGTATTCGAAATACTTTCTAATGATTATATCGCTGGAAATATCTGTTTCGCATGTAAATCTATATCCTCCTTAGGACTGGACGTAATTTTCCACCTATAATTTTCTATACCCCTTATGGCTATTGATGTATTAATATCACAGTTTTCAACATCAAATCTATACCTCCCTTATGGCCACATGTAGTCTCACTCACATAATTTTCTTTGTACATTTCGGAACATCCACCACAGTAGCTTTCCACTTCAACACATACACATTTCTGATTATCATTTATATGTGTATAACGTCAAAAAAGAAACTTAAATCCACACACACACACACACATACAGGCTAGGTGTTTTGATTCTCCTCAGGTCTAATAAATTATTTAACATTTATGTCTTCCAGCCAATCAGATTCGAGAACAGACTGCAGGTATTTTCAGTCAGCAGAACTGGAAGGCTCTCTCAAGCAAGTGCTGTACGAGGTGCATTCAAGTTCTAAGGCCTCCGATTTTTTTCTCCGGACTGGAAAGAGATAGAAACACGCACATTGTTTTAAAATGAGGCCGCGTTCATTGTCAATACGTCCCAGAGATGGCACTGTACGGCAGATGGAATTTTACCGCCAGCGGCGAGAATGAGAACTGTTTTAAATACTTAAAATGGCGACGTTTTCCTTACTTGAACAGCGTGCAATCATTCGTTTTCTGAATTTGCGTGGTGTGAAACCAATTGAAATTCATCGACAGTTGAAGGAGACATGTGGTGATGGAGTTATGGATGTGTCGAAAGTGCGTTCGTGGGTGCGACAGTTTAATGAAGGCAGAACATCATGTGACAACAAACCGAAACAACCTCGGGATCGCACAAGCCGGTCTGACGACATGATCGAGAAAGTGGAGAGAATTGTTTTGGGGGATCGCCGAATGACTATTGAACAGATCGCCTCCAGAGTTGGCATTTCTGTGGGTTCTGTGCACACAATCCTGCATGACGACCTCAAAATGCGAAAAGTGTCATCCAGGTGGGTGCCACGAATGCTGACGGACGACCACATGGCTGCCCGTGTGGCATGTTGCCAAGCAATGTTGACGCGCAACGACAGCATGAATGGGACTTTCTTTTCGTCGGTTGTGACAATGGATGAGACGTGGATGCCATTTTTCAATCCAGAAACAAAGCGCCAGTCAGCTCAATGGAAGCACACAGATTCACCGCCACCAAAAAAATTTCGGGTAACCGCTAGTGCTGAAAAATTGATGGTGTCCATGTTCTGGGACAGCGAGGGCGTAATTCTTACCCATTGCGTTCCAAAGGGCACTACGGTAACAGGTGCACCCTACGAAAATGTTTTGAAGAACAAATTCCTTCCTGCACTGCAACAAAAACGTCTGGGAAGGGCTGCGCGTGTGCTGTTTCACCAAGGCAACGCACCCGCACATCGTGCTAACGTTACGCAACAGTTTCTTCGTGATAACAACTTTGAAGTGATTCCTCATGCTCCCTACTCATCTGACCTGGCTCCTAGTGACTTTTGGCTTTTTCCAACAATGAAAGACACTCTCCGTGGCCGCACATTCACCAGCGGTGCTGCTATTGCCTCAGCGATTTTCCAGTGGTCAAAACAGACTCCTAAAGAAGCCTTCGCCGCTGCCATGGAATCATGGCGTCAGCGTTGTGAAAAATGTGTACGTCTGCAGGGCGATTACGCCGAGAAGTAACGCCAGTTTCATCGATTTCGGGTGAGTAGTTAATTAAAAAAAATCGGAGGCCTTAGAACTTGAATGCACCTCGTAAAGCAGAGCTGTCCAGCGCTATGCAGTAATTCTCCAAGAGTTGCTGAAAGCTGATGCTAAATTTATCTAGGTTGGTGCTCAACAAGATTCTTTCGATGTGCTGCGAAAATCTCTGACGGCTGACCCTGTACTTGGTCTGAATGACGATAGAGCACCTACAGAACTACACACAGATGCCAGTGGGAATGGGATCGGTGCTGTTCTGGTAGAAATTTCGGATAGAAAAGAGACACTAACGCCGAGAGAAAGAGAATGTCTTGCTGTGATATGAGCCATGTGCAAATTTCGACAGAGTCTCTATGGAAGGCCATTTACAGTTGTTACAGATCATTGTTCACCTTAAGGATCCCACGGGAGGACTCGCCAGGTGGGCACTATGTCTTCGAGAATATGACATTACCATAGTGTACAAAAGTGGAAGAAAACACCAAGATGCCGACTGTCTCTCAAGAAACCCTGTGCAAGACAATCAAGACTTTGATGAAGATAGTGACTGTCTCGCTGAGCAGAAGAAGGACGCCAAGATATATCAAATTATGCTTGCCTTAAATCAGTCAGAGGATGTGAAAGGACAATTGAAGGTAGTTAATGGATTACTTTGCAAGAAAAACTTTGATCCGTTTCGAAAGAGGTGGCTACCAGTGATTCCTAAACACATAGGCTTAGATGTTCTACAGAAATTCCATGACCCACCTGAGGCCGGACATTTAGGATTTATTAAGACATACGATAGGATCCGCAAGAGAAATTTTGGCCAGGTTTATTTAGGAGTGTGCGTCACTATGTGTCGCACTGTCGGGAGTGCTAGAGGAGAAAGGTAGTTCCTCAGAAACCACCTGGCCGACTCATGCCAATTCCACCAGCCAAAACGCCTTTCCAGCGTGTTACAATTGACCTCCTCGGACGGCTTCCAACGTCTGCTTGTGGCAATTAATGGATTATTGTTTGCAATGATTATCTGACACTTTATGTCATTACAAAAGCCATGAAAACAGCCGAAGCATTCGAGGTAGCCAAATTCATCGTGGAAGACATTGTATTAAGACACGGTGCCCCAATGTCGTTAGTTACAGATCGAGGGAAAAAGTTTTTCAATCGAATCTTGTGACAGAGATAAACCGTCAGTGCAACCTTACTCATCACATGACGACTGCCTACCATCCGCAGACTAACGGGCTCACTGAACGCCTTAATAAGACCTCGGCCGACGTGCTATCAATGTTCGTCAATGTTGAGCAGAGCAACGGGGATGAGGTGGTACCTTTAGTGACGTTTGCCTACAACACCGCCAAACAAGACACCTCAGGATTTACGTCATTTTCCTGGTGCATGGGCGTGATGCTACTACGACGATGGACACTGTGTTTCCGTTACATACTGATGACGTGGATGACGACTACATCGGCCAGGTTTTAACCAGAGCTGAGGAAGCTCGGCAGTTAGATCGACTCCGCACGCTGCAGGCTCAAGGAAACGATCGCCGAAGATATGACGCGAGACACCGCCCTGTTGTCTATCAGCCTGGTGACCTCGTCTGGATCTTCTGTTCGGAAGGTTGGTCTCTCTGAGAAGCTCCTCAGGCGCTACTTTGTACCTTGTAGTTGTTTGATGTTACTTATGAAGTTGAAGATTTCGACCCCGACGCAAGAGGACGAAAGATCAGAGATACGGTCCACGTCCTTCGAATGAAGCCCTATAAGGATCCTGCAACCCAGGGGAAATTCTAAGCTCCAGCGACAAGCAACAAGCGGAAATGTGACGGAGAGTGTGTTGGCAAAGGAAGTTCTAAGAAGATCACCGCCAAGGCGAACATCAGTCAACGGGAGTCGGAGTATGCAGAACCGATGACTCGTTCCCGAACCAGGACGACGTAACACCGAGACCCTGTTCTGTCAAGGCGGAAGCAATGTCGCAGAAACCGTGGTGTAACGGTTCTGATACTAAACTATTGCATGAAGGGTCGTGAGTTCAAAACTCACCTAAACTGTAAAATTTTGAGTTCTACGTGCGGTTCGAGTACATTCTAGAAGTATCCACAAATGTCAAGAATTATTGTACTGGAATGTTCTGGAACTGTATAGATACCGTATGTGTTCTGGCTGCCGGCAGTTCGCTCCGCGCTCTTTTATGTGCAAGTGCTGACTGAATAAACCTACGTTAAGTCAAGTTAGTGTTCGTTATTCATCTAATTACACCTTCCTCTACGTGACAATATTAAAAAATCATTAAATATATCCTTGAATGGCATGATCGAATTAATCACAGGTCAGCTGTATATTTTCTACAGTTTACTGTCAACTGGTCTTTTGTCGAATGAACTAAACTAAACTAAACTCCGCCCGAATAGTCAACGCAGCAGGTCCAACGGTAGCCACCGGCCTCCGTGTCCTCCTCAGTTAACAGGCGTCACTGAATGAGGACGTGTTGGGGCATGTGGTCAGCATACCACTCTCCCGCCCGTATGTCAGTTTAAGAGATCGGAACCGCCATTTCTCTGTCAAGTAGCTCATTAGTTTGCCTCACAAGGGCTGAGTGCATCCCGCTTGAGAACAGTTCTCGGCAGACCGGACGGTCACCTATCCAAGAGCTAGTCCCGCCAGACAGCGCTTAACTTCGGTGATCTGACGGGAACCGGTGTCACCGCTGCGGCAAGGCCGCTGGCTTTAAGGAATCACCAGACATTTAAACCTTGCTCTTGTGGCACCACGTAATCTTAAGTTACGTACAAGGCACTGTCAACAAAACAATACTCAGTTTAGGCTCAATACGAAAGGCCTACAAGACTTCAAATATTCATATTAACGTCCCTCTGTTCCATCTCCAGAACACTTCCGCTAACACGCAAAATTCACTGCGTTACACTCAACAAAACTTTGTCAGTAGCAACCCCCAACATAGTTTTCTTACCTACATACAGTTGACAGAATCAGTGTCCAGCAATTCTGTAGCGAGCTGAAACTATCTCCTTCCAACAGATCACTGATACCGCCCCACTGAGACTACAGGGTCGCGCCGTGCCTGCTGCTATGCGGCTCGGCTCACTGACGAAACACTGCAGAGCTGCTGGCGCAACAACCTTCCCGTAGCAGAGCAGCGGGGAGGGTAAACACCAGAGTGTACCCGGAAGAAGGTGAGGTGTGCTTTTGACCGGTATCTATTTCCAGCACAACTCGCCGGCTGCAGCCACCTCCCTGCTGCGTAAAAAGGCCTTCAGACGTCACTGCAGACCCACCAAGGCGCACAAAGGAGATTACCACGAAGCTCGATCGATACATGTCGGGAGAGCAACATCTCTCACTGTCTTCGAGGATTTCATTATTAAATCTCCTCTGGTTATCAGTTGATTCATAGCGTCGTTTGGTCATAACGTTTCAACGAGTATCTTACTGTGGTGTGCGTACTGTAAGACCTTCGGTACACACACCATCAGATTATTTGACTCGTCGCTCTAACGAAGTAGGCGAGTGTCAGCAATATGTCTCGTGGTCTTATCGTGGTGTGTTTATCTTCTGCCGTTAGGTCAGACGATAGAAATGCCACTTGCACGCTTAGAGTAGCAGATTGACGGTGACCAACTTTAAACAGAACATGATTAATTTTCACACACATTTATTAAAATAATGATAAATATAGACATTACGTAACTTGATTCTGGATGCTGTTTACAACCTACAATCTGAAGTTCCTTTGGTCTTTGTACATTAATCTTATTCTCACTTATCTTTGATACTTGACAAAGTGTCTATACATTTGTCTTCATGGCTATGTACAGGAATATGATAATCTTATTAGGCGCAGATTGAAACTTGACTACAGACTAATGCAGACTGATGCAGACTGACCAATCAGAGGTCTGTACAGTCGTTATAATACCTCACGCGTTCATGTATCACTGCGAGAGTGTGATCTGCGAGGAGAAAAGGTTCTACGTTAGCAGCAATCTCATTGGCTGCGTTACATATTAATACGCGGATCGGCGGAAGCAGAATTTGGTCTGTCTCTAAGACAGCGCCATCTCGTAGTGCGGAGACAGACGAGCGCTGCGCCTGCGCTGTTGTGCTTAGCAGGGCGCGCTCTAGTGGGAAAGTTGTGTACGCGCTGACCACGCGGAACTATGTACACAACACTTACTCATCACCTTCAGGCTAAGATCAAATAAAAAAAGAGATGAAAAGTTGTAACACCAAAATACCACTACTTTGCTGATAGCCCGAGCAGATTTAGTTAACACTAAAAGTATTTTCAATATACTTACAGGAAAGTGGTCTCCAACGGGTTTGTGATTAAATATACGTTTTATAAGCATCTAATATTTATTTTATAGCTCCCCCGCTTCGCTTTTACTCTCCTTTCCCCTTTTTTTTACTTTCCCATCATCTGTCCAGTTTCCCCCCACCTGCTCTCGGCTGTGGTATGTCACATTTGCCAACTTTTTAGTGCAGTGTTCCAGTGACTCTTCAGTGTTGTTCTTCTTTCTCGTGTTGAGAACAGAAACCATGCTGTCGCTAGGTGTGAATTTTATGTCTTTTGCGAACAGAAACCAGACTGTCGCTGTGTTTTTTAATTGTCTGCCTATTGTTTTACCTGTCTGCTTCGTATGTATTTTATTAGCATCATCATCCCTCTGTTCTTTGTTTTAAGTTCCACGATTTCTTTTCGCCATGTTACTCTTTAAGTCTCCTATTTTACCGCCTGTTTTTCTTATTTGTTCTCTTCATCTTTTTAACAAAGTCTGTTGGCTGAAGAGCGGCATACTAAGCCGCTGCCAGCCCGCCCCCCTTTGGGGGGAATTGAAATTCAATAAAGAAAAATAAATTGTTTTATAATGTTATTCATATTTATATTTTACTCTTAGAAAATGTAATTAAAAGGTACTTTAGTAATTATTTTCAGAAATCTTCACTTAATTTGAATAATAAATGTAGCTTAAACACTGTTTTCTTGACAACGATTTTGAAGTGCTTTTAAGACCACTGAATGCAAATATGGCCTCAGTTCTGCTAAATTGGCTCCTGTTTTATGGCAATTTAACATTTATGGATGGATATAAACATACAGCAATATCATGTGTGAGTAGGTGTGTCCTGATCAGAAGTCACATGATTACTGTCTCAAATAACACCAGAATGACATACTGAGTACTATAACTAACTAATTATGGTTCGTTATTTCATAATGGACAAAACAGTATGGCTACATTCAGTGAGAGTGTAGCAATTACTCCTTCATGAAACGATGTCAGTTTTCTTCTGTACTAGTCCTCAGGACAATAGCGTTGGAGGCACCAACAGTAGTGGACCATCATATGTGTGTGCCACTTGCATCGATATCTCCCATTGTTTCAATTTCTTGTTGAAACCTCTTCCCTTACTCCTCGCTGTAATCGCCTGATTTAGCTGGAAATCTTGATAAGTGGCCGTGGAGGAAATGCAGTTTGATAGTCTTATCAACACACAACCTTTTAAAGGCTATCAACGTATTCTGCACAATTTCTTTGCAACTGTCTACTTTACAATTACCTAGGAAGTTTTTCACAACTAAGAAGCAAGTACGCCAGGCCGACAGTTCTGAACCATTTATGAAATTTGTCACGCTGGAATCATTCATGAGTTTGTGAATCTGCTGACCATCAAATATACCTGCTTTCAGTTTTTCAGTGCTCAGTGCAGGAAAGATCTACATATGAATTTGAAGCAATTGCCTTCTTTATTTAGGGCCTTAATAAACTGCTTCACCAGTCCGAGCCTTATATGCAATGGAGACAGAATTATTTTCTCTCTCTTACCCAATGGCTCCTGACTGATGTTGGCTGCGCCTATAGTGAGACTTTCACCTAAAGGCCATGTCACTTTGCTCCAGGGATCTTGTTTTGCTCTGCTGTGACAACACAAGGATACATCGTGTACCCACACCGCTGCAAAAGTAAGATTATCGTCTTCAGATCACAGCCAACAGGCCATTGCTGTTCATGACAGCATAATTTTTGATGCATAATTCTGATAGTTTCAGATTCCTCTTTCATCTTTCTTGAGTGGCCAATGAGAATGTATTCAAAGATGTCACCGTTGTGAAGCAAGACACATTTCAGGCTTCTCGTGGAGCTGTCTATAAGAAAGCGGCAGTCTTTTGGATTGTATTCCTGTACCTCCATTTGCACGAGAAGATCACGAAAGTTATTGCATTAACGAATTCTTCGTCTTGGCTTCTTTTGTATGGTATACTGAAAGTTTCGGTTCTGCACTTAGACAGTTGTTTTCCTTTAGCTTGGATGCCAGAAGTTCTGCTCCATTCTTTGACAAATTAAGATCTCCTACCAGATCATTTAGTATCTCTTGAGTGAACAGTTTAGTGGTAGAAATTTCTCTTTCATATTCACTTCCACTGCTTATGCTGCTTCTACACTCCAAATCCTGTATTTCTTCAGATTCTGACATTATAAGTTCAGATAATTTCGAGAACACCGGTATAGGAACTTCTTCATTATGTACCAGAAGTCTCCTGGATGATTCTAAACGTAGATACTCACATGTACGTGTTTTGAATAGATTGAAAACTTTGACATCTACAGCACAAAAGTAACAGTCATCGTGGTATTTTTTTTTGTTTTGGTTCTTCTCTTTGTCCATTTTTCCACTGTCGAGGACACACAACACAATTTTTACAAACAGTCTGGGGAGCCCATGATCTATCTTGGTTCAAGCTGTATCCCAAAATATGCAACATATGTCTTCTTTATAAAACCTGTGATGTTCCGTCTTTCTGTAGGTAGTATTCACAGCAAACAGAACACATTGGGGCTGCTATGCATCCCCTTCGTGAAGAACTCATATTTTCGTGAAACGAATAAAATAAAAATACAAAATAAATTTTAAAGAATTTAATACAATGTTTAACTGCAAAATATCAAAAAAATGTAAAAATTTAGATGGAAATAAAGATCAACGATACTATCGGAAAATCAGTATCTGTGGGAACATTTAATTAAAATACAGAAACACAAATATCTTCAGAACTAGAGCCAGTTCGAGAAAAGTACAGCCATATTCAGATTCAGGGCCTCTGAAACATAATAAATGCGTTTTAGTGTCTTTGGCAGTAAAACGAATTTTTTGTAGAACTATGTAATAAAAGTAACACTAAACCAAATTAGCAAAAGATATTAAATTAGATAAATCATAATCTAGTGTCAAAGTAGTTATAAAATAACTTCTTCAGAAAGTGTACAGAATTACTTTGCACTGACTTTGGTAAAGACAATAACCCGGCAACAGAATGCTCTTGATGGTTTTCTGACGGTTTGGTTTTGTGCCGTTCAAGAAAAGACTTATACAGTTTTTGCCAGCAAGTTCGCGTTTGAATGGGTTTTCAACGTTATTTCTCTCTGCTAACTGTACGGCCATTTTTCATAAGTAGTTTCGAGTAAGCTTAAAGAAAAAGATTTAATGGCAAGACAAGAGTAAACAAGTTCCTCTTCGAGATCTTTATCCAAAATTCTATGTATACTCCTTTTTGCTTTTTCTGCTTCCACAGGTTACTGCACTGAACCCGAAAGTTCTATTTTTGGAACAAGTGTTTACGGGCTTTCTTTTAATACACATTATTTTTCGGAAATACATCAGTAGCTTAGTCATCTTAGAGGGACTCAACTTTCTACATCCTCCGCATTATCCGCTTGAAATATACACGGGAATTATTACAAGAGAAAAAGAGTTAGTACCAATACAGATACGCTTTAATTGCGAAAAAAGTATGGAGTCTGGTTCAGTCAACAGAAGGGGTCTCGTTTACGGTACTACAGCCTATTTTCTGGAACGAGAATAATCTTACTGTTGTAGAAGAACACAATAGCTTACCAGCTAATATCTAGAATAAATAAGGAAAAATGTAGCACAGTGTAAAAACTTTATCCATTGTCAAAACGCGTAATGGTGAACTGATCAGTAACAACTGAAGCGAACGACTTGTGCGCTTCGTTACAGAGCAGTAGAAATACTCGCTATTGTTTAGACTTGGTCCCACTAAAGTCGAGGAGAATGGAGGGAGCAGGGGAGTCAGCTTTAAGGGAGGAGTCCAGATTAGGGCACTCTATATACGAGGGCTATTCGGAAAGTAAGGAGCGATAGGTCGCGAAATGGAAACCACAGTGAAAATCAAAACTGTTTTATTTGCAAAAGTTAGCTACACCTTCCACCTACTTCTCTACACAGTCGCCGCTCAGATTTAGACATGTATCGTAGAGTTGTGCCAACTTTTCAGTTCCCTCGTTATAGAAGACAGCCGCCAGTGCTTTTCGACAATTTTCTACTCTGGACTGCTGCTCGTTGTCTGTTTCAAAATATAGCCTTCGTAGCCAGCGGTTCACCTGAGCAGAGATGAACATCAGGTTTAGCCAATTACGGGCTGTATTGTGGGTGATCAAAGACTTCCCATTGAAAACGCTGCAGTAGCATCTTCATTGCCCGTGCAGAGTTGGCCCGAGAGTTGTCATGTAGAACGAACCGCATGACAATTATGTTATGTGGATTGCAAAGCATCAGGCGGAATCTTTCGCAAGGCCCTCGTAGAGTTACAGCAACGAGCTGTAATTTTTTAAAAACTGAACATAAGTTTTTCCTATTAATTGGCTGACGTATTTAACCCAACTGAGTACTAATCAGTTAAATAAAATTTCTGTCTGTTTTAGTTAGGAAACTAGGAACTTTGAAAGTATTAGGGGTTGGAGGCAAGCTGTTGCGGATAGTTGGCGTTTTGCTGTTTTCAGATGGATGTTGTGGTGTCGGTATGTTCATTTAAATGAGGTTTTCCGATGAGTGCCCGTTTCCCTGCACGCTCAACTCATTGTGTCTTCTAAATCACCCTCTAAACAACCTGCTTTGTGGTTTGTTAAAACATTCCTGAATTGTGTATAAAAGATTCTCGGACTTGTTGCCACGTCAGTTAGGGGTAAAAAGTATTCGACGATTTCTCCATCGTCTTCGTGAGGAGCAACAGCAGCGCATTTGCGAAAGATATCGTTTCCATTCCTGAAGTAGCCTTATGTAAATGAGAAAAATGAATGAATGTAAAATATATTCCACATCTGCGAGTGACTTTGATGCATATCATCTTTGCTTATCCCGCGGGGAATCCGAAACTGTGATTCGGCTCTGCCCCCTCACCCCCGCAACGAAGAGGCGAGGAGGCAGCTCGAGCAGGCAGGCATCGCGGCATCTGTCAGTGCAGGGCGCGGAATGGACGCTCATTACAGGCAGCGCTCGAGGCCGGCTCCGGCTGTCCCCGGCGGCTAAATTTTAATTAAAGCGGCGCGGCAAGGCAGCGAGCGCAGACCCCCGCTCCGCCGCGCCGCGCCGCGCCGCCGGGCTGCCGTGGCTGCGGCGGCAGCCCTAGCGCGCTCCTAATTGCGCCTGAAGCGCCGCCACCTGCCACGCCCCCGCACTGCAGCAGCCGACATTTCAGACCAGCCAGCAGCCTCCTCCTACTATAGTCGGCTTCACGTTGGAAAGCGAAATTTATCTGCTGTCGACGCTCTATTCTTCGCGTTCTCCTTTCTGGAAAATGAAAATGCCCCACACTAAATAGACTGTTCGTATGCTGTACGGCTTTCCTTTATATCTTCTTGTTGACATTTGTGACTGAGTGTGATTTGTCTCTTCTCTTCGCGCTTTTTGCTGTTGTTCTGCATACTTATAAACTACAAGAGACCACCTTTGACTTTTAAAACTGTCGGCAACCGATGGAAATGCTTGCTGCAAACATTCCCGCTTCCGACATCTTTAGAAATATAACAAAGACACGTATGTGAAACACCGTTGTTTCAACTCTGTAAAAATCGCAGGCTCTTTAATTTCTTCCGATTTTAATTTCCTTTCGTACATTTTTTTTTTATTTACTTGACTATCTCACAGCCGTCGAAATATTTTTTCGAAATATATGCGCTGCATTACGATCCTTCTAACATCAGCTTTATACGAACACTTTTGGAGGACCGAGACTCGAACCTGGGTTTTGCGCTTATCCCAGAAGAGTTTGGGTCGCTCTGCGGAGTGTGCTGGGGTAAAGTAAGTGGTAAGGTACCACTCGCACTAAGCAAGAGGTCTCAGCTAAAGTCCTGGTCCGGCACAAATTTTCATATGTCACCGATGGATAGTATAGCTAAGAATTCGTAATTCAGCGAATGTATTTCCGAAAAAAAAGACCACAAATGGTTCAAATGGCTCTGAGCACTATGGGATTTAACATCATCAGTCCCCTAGAACTTAGAACTACTTAAACCTAAGTAAACTAAGGACATTACACACATCCCTGCCCGAGGCAGGATTCGAACCTGCGACCGTAGCGATCGCCCGATTCCAGACTGAAGCACTTAGAACCGCTCGGCCATAACGGCCGGCAAAAAAGACTCAAATAAAAAGGAAGAGTGGTTTGATCTCTAAACTGTCTTCACCGATACTATCTTTACTGACATTACTGATCTTTCCCTGTACAGCTAGCAATCTACTGAATACTTCACTCACTCTGTTTCAATGTATTCCTCATTGTGCCTGATACAGGTTCTACAGTGTACAGTAACCAACTGCCACCACACTGTATTTTAACTACATTCAACTGCATTATTCTCATTTCAACGCCGATAAAATATCGTTAACATTTTGCTCACGTCCACTTAGTCGATGACATCATATACTGATAAACAAACTTCCCTGATACTGCCTCAAACTTTTTACATAGACAGCCGAAGTATGAACACTCATTCATACACTCAAGCCAGACAACGAATCACTAGAAATGTAGGAGTCGGCTACATGTACACATGGAGCCTTCCGCGGGAGTATAAGATGGACGGGCGGAGGTGGCGTGGTGGAGTCGTGTAGAGCGCTGCGGCGCTAGCGAGGCATCGTTCACTCAACAGTCATTCACTCTGCTTTTTCCTTTAATTTACGTCTATGGTCACAATCGTTTTGTTAACAGATTACCGGTTTCGGTCTTTAATGACCATCATCAGATCTGTTTCATAAAAGCAAAGTCCTAATGTACTGCAGCCATAGTGGCATCGTCAAATGTTAAAATATAAAGCGCTACAAGCACAATCCTGCAAATGTGTTACCCACTCACGATAAGTTTGTTTTGACCTTTCCTTGCAATGAATGAATTGTTACCTAGCTGCCACCACATTAACTTGTTGGTCATAATAGTTAGGAAACCTATAACCTGATCATAGGATAGTTCATTCAGGATGGCGTTATGGAACAATTTCACAATCAGGCGAAAGACTGCAATTTGTTCCGTTGGTAAAAGGTAATGTAGTTTTGCAGTACCTGGCACTTTAGGAGCAATGATGTGGGGTTCGCACTGTTGCAATCACTCGAACAATTCCTCTTTGTTTTTTCATTAAAGTGGCGAAAAGGCACTGTGGCACTCGGTGCTACAGTTGTTGCAGGTTGCGCAGAGTTCGGTGTTTGGTTCGCGACGAACTGCTGTACCCTATTGAGAAGGGTGGCAATCTGCTGCGTCTGTGATCGAAACATCTGTGTTATATGCTTTGTATCTTTTGCTTGCAGCTGACGAGCTTGAGCAAGGGGGTGGCAGAGGTGCGTTGGTCATTTTGGAGTAGGCAAATGCTATAAATAGACAATGAAAGCAATAAAAATAAGCACACAAACAAAGAAAATTTCAGCAACGCCCACCTGAAACACTGAATAGAAAAACAGTATAAGAGACACTGTTACGTAAACACACTCCTGCAACGAAAAAACATGGTAGAATTAAGACGCCAGCAAAACACAAAAGCGCGTGACAAAACAAAACTGTGGCAGCTGTCGGCTCTGGGTGCGAAATGTGAACAGGTTGCCACGTTGGTAATCGTTTACCTCGTCGCCGAATCCTATATTCTCTGGGAAGCCTGCATACTCGGTCCGCTAGACAAACAATCAAACAAGCCGTATTAAAGAGCTTTATTAAAAAAAGAAAATTACAATACTTTGGCAATTACACAGATGAGTCACAAGCAATGGGTGACATCCAAAATAATCAATCGTCTTCAGTATAGACATCCCAAGTCTGTGCTACAGAGAGTACAAGTGAATTGACTAGCGTTGACGCTGCTGTCGAAGTAGCTAATTTTGAAGCTGCTATTAAAGTAGGCTGTCACCAGTCATGGCAGCGCTCATGTCCTCTTCACGTGGGGGCCGCTGCTGCCCCGTTGTCATCCTGCGCGGAGGTCGGATCAGCGTGCGATTGGCTGACTTCTTCTCACAGCCTTCTCTTCCCTGTCGTTCCTGACTCGCGTGCCTACGCTTGACTTTACGCAGTAACAGAAACCAATGCGTTAAAGTAACATGATGTGTATCCACAGGACACGTGACCTGCAATTGAAAAGTGTCGTGATAATTTCTTGAGTGGTAGAAGATTCTGGATTAGTTCTCCATAGAATCAATAGGAGCGGGCTGCGAAATCGAAGGTAACCATGACAAAAAGACTGAGGAAACATTGAAACTTTAGCATTTCACGAGTGAGAGAGTGGAATATCGTAAGTTAGAAAGTGTTAGGGATGCTAGAAAATCTTAAAGAAGAAATGCAAAGGTTATCTAGATAATAATAATAAGCGGGTGGCATTGGTGGCTGGGAGATCCCTCGCGGGGTGGTTCGGCCACCGCTCCACAAATTCTTTAACGCCACTACGGCGACTTACGAGTGAATGAGGATGAAATGAAGATGAAAGACACACAATACCGAGTCATCTCGAGGCAGAGAAAATCCTTGAGCCGCCGGGAATCGAACCCGGGACCCATTGCGCGGGTAGCGAGAACGCTACCGCAAGACCACGAGCCGCGGACGGCTATCTAGAAATAGTGGAGGTCAGTAAAGTGGAATGAAAACAACATAAGGATGTTTGGTCGGACAGGTGTAAGGTAATATCAATAACAGCTGAAAGTGGTATAACACGCGTATGACTCATTACGAGTAGGAAAGTTGGACAAACAGATAGTTAGTGCGACCAGTTCAGTAATAGGATATTTCTCATCACAATCAACAGCAAATCCTGCCCACAATAATAGTTCAGGCTATCATGCGAAGCAGAAAATGAAGAGATATAAGTATATGATGATATTTAACGAATAATTCAGTACGTGAAGGGAGACGGTAAATCATTAAGCATGGAGGACTGGAACGCGGTACTAGAGCTGGGAAAAGAATAAAGAATTCACGTAGTAATAGCGAAGACGCTATTTAAAATTCACAAGGGGAGGAGATAATTTGGGAACAGCCTGGATAATGACGTGGTGAGAAAGATGGTTTGAGTACAGACTCTGATCACAATTTTGTAATGATGAAGAGCAGGCTGAAGTTTAAGAGACACAACTCTAAGAATCAGTGTGAGAAGAAGTGCGATACTGAAGTACAGAGAAATCATAAGAAGTATTTGATGTTCCCTGAAGTTGTATATATTGCGATAATTAATACCACACTAAGCAGTTCAGTTAAAGAGCAATCGACATCGTTGACCGAGCTATCACTAAGGGTGGACTGACGAACGTAAGTAGAAAGAAGTTAACTGCGAATAACTATTGGGTAACAGATGAAATACCTAAACTGATTCGACGAAACAAAAAGGTAAATTTTCAGGAAAAGGTAATACAGCAAATCAAATTAGGAATAAAATACATAGAAAGTCAATGGAAACCAAGGCGTATAGGCTGCAGGAAAAATATGAGTACATCGAAAAAGGAACAGTCATTGGTAGGATTGATTTAGCACATAGAAATGTGGAAACAGTCTACAGTGATATTAAAAGCAAGGGGATCAACATGAGGAGTGCCATGGGAATTCCACAGTTAAGTGCAAAGCAGAGAACGTATAGGTGGAAAAGACACGTTGAAAAGATCTACGTATTGGAAGACAGGTCTCATGACGTGACTGAAGAAGAAACGGGAGACGATATAGAAAACATAGGAGATTTAGTGACAAATTTTAGTAGAACTTTGGAAAACTGGTGATCAAATACGGGGGAAGGGATAAATACCATTCCTTAGGAATGCACTGGGAGAGTGGAAACTTAGTGACTGTTCAAGTTGATTTGCAGAGGCTATGTGTTTGTAGACATTCCATCAGAGTTTCGGAAAAATATCATGCACATTATTTCGAAGATATCTTGAGCAGATTAGTGGAAGAACTACCGCACAAGCAGTTTAATAGTTAATGCATCCAAGCTGATGACAAGAATAATTTATGAAAGACAGAAGAAATTAATGAGGCTCTTTTGGATGACGAACAATTTGTCTATAGGAAAGGTAACGTACCAAGGAGCAATTCTAACACTACTTTCGATAATATATGCAAGACTTAAGAAAAATCAAGACACGCTCACAGGGCTTATCGTTCTAGAAACAGCGTCCGTCAATGTAGAATTGTGCAAGATGTTCGAGATCCTCAGAAAAATACAGATGAACTGTAAGGAAAACCTGGTAATATGCTTTTTTTCTGTATGAAGCTGCACTTTTGAACTTTCCAGCTGCACAAGTTTTAATAAATTTTACGTGGCACGTTCCACTATAGTGTTTGCTCTGTTCGCGGACATTAATGCCAGCACCTCTCAGGCCAAGCTGAAGGCACAGAACGAAGGGTACAACGTTTGGCTGGTGGCCAGCAACCAAGACAGCGTCAGATGGGAGCTGTTGCACCACTGCATTGGGCACTCTGTGGAGCCAACGGTCGAAATAGTGCATGGCCGACCTGTTGTGGACATTCCTACCTAGTGGGTGGACGGTGTCTTCTCCTGTAGACCAGAGAATACTGCAAACCCAGCAAGAAAAGGAGAAGAGTGGTTTTGTTACTATTGTAAATTGGACTGACTGCGGACCTTTGGTACAGAGCCGAGTGGAGGGTCTGAATCAGAGGTTGAGACGGTTCTGCGACCATGTGGGCTGCAGATTCCTCGACTTGCGCCATAGGGTGGTGGGGTTTCGGGTTCCGCTGGATAGGTCAGGAGTCCACTACACGCAACAAGCGGCTACACGGGTAGCAGGGGTTGTGTGGCGTGGGCTGGGCGGTTTTTTAGGTTAGATGGCCTCGGGCAAGTGCAGAAAGGGCAACAGCCTCAACGGGTGCGGGGCAAAGTCAGGACATGCGGGGACCAAGCAGCAATCGGTATTGTAATTGTAAACTGTCGAAGCTGCGTTGGTAAAGTACCGGAACTTCAAGCGCTGATAGAAAGCACCGAAGCTGAAATCGTTATAGGTACAGAAAGCTGGCTGAAGCCAGAGATAAATTCTGCCGAAATTTTTACAAAGGCACAGACGGTGTTTAGAAAGGATAGATTGCATGCAACCGGTGGCGGAGTGTTCGTCGCTGTTAGTAGTAGTTTATCCTGTAGTGAAGTAGAAGTGGATAGTTCCTGTGAATTATTATGGGTGGAGGTTACACTCAACAACCGAGCAAGGTTAATAATTGGCTCCTTTTACCGACCCCCCGACTCAGCAGCATTAGTGGCAGAACAACTGAGAGAAAATTTGGAATACATTTCACATAAATTTTCTCAGCATGTTATGGTCTTAGGTGGAGATTTCAATTTACCAGATATAGACTGGGACACTCAGATGTTTAGGACGGGTGGTAGGGACAGAGCATCGAGTGACATTATACTGAGTGCACTATCCGAAAATTACCTCGAGCAATTAAACAGAGAACCGACTCGTGGAGATAACATCTTGGACCTACTGATAACAAACAGACCCGAACTTTTCGACTCTGTAAGTGAAGAACAGGGAATCAGTGATCATAAGGCCGTTGCAGCATCCCTGAATATGGAAGTTAATAGGAATATAAAAAAAGGGAGGAAGGTTTATCTGTTTAGCAAGAGTAATAGAAGGCAGATTTCAGACTACCTAACAGATCAAAACGAAAATTTCTGTTCCGACACTGACAATGTTGAGTGTTTATGGAAAAAGTTCAAGGCAATCGTTAAATGCGTTTTAGACAGGTACGTGCCGAGCAAAACTGTGAGGGACGGGAAAAACCCACCGTGGTACAACAACAAAGTTAGGAAACTACTGCGAAAGCAAAGAGAGCTTCACTCCAAGTTTAAACGCAGCCAAAACCTCTCAGACAAACAGAAGCTAAACGATGTCAAAGTTAGCGTAAGGAGGGCTATGCGTGAAGCGTTCAGTGAATTCGAAAGTAAAATACTAGGTACCGACTTGACAGAAAATCCTAGGAAGTTCTGGTCTTACGTTAAATCAGTAAGTGGCTCGAAACATCATGTCCAGACACTCTGGGATGATGATGGCATTGAAACAGAGGATGACAAGCGTAAAGCTGAAATACTAAACACCTTTTTCCAAAGCTGTTTCACAGAGGAAGACCGCACTGCAGTTCCTTCTCTAAATCCTCGCACCAACGAAAAAATGGCTGACATTGAAATAAGTGTCCAAGGAATAGAAAAGCAACTGGAATCACTCAACAGAGGAAAGTCCACTGGACCTGACGGGATACCAATTCGATTCTACACAGAGTACGCGAAAGAACTTGCCCCCCTTCTAACAGCCGTGTACCGCAAGTCTCTAGAGGAACAGAAGGTTCCAAATGATTGGAAAAGAGCACAGGTAGTCCCAGTCTTCAAGAAGGGTCGTCGAGCAGATGCGCAAAACTATAGACCTATCTCTCTGACGTCGATCTGTTGTAGAATTTTAGAACATGTCTTTTGCTCGAGTATCATGTCGTTTTTGGAAACTCAGAATCTACTATGTAGGAATCAACATGGATTCCGGAAACAGCGATCGTGTGAAACCCAACTCGCATTATTTGTTCATGAAACCCAGAAAATATTAGATACAGGCTCCCAGGTAGATGCCATTTTCCTTGACTTCCGGAAGGCGTTCGATACAGTTCCGCACTGTCGTCTGATAAACAAAGTAAGAGCCTACGGAATATCAGACCAGCTGTGTGGCTGGATTGAAGAGTTTTTAGCAAACAGAACACAGCATGTTGTTCTCAATGGAGAGACATCTACAGACGTTAAAGTAACCTCTGGCGTGCCACAGGGGAGTGTTATGGGACCATTGCTTTTCACAATATATATAAATGACCTAGTAGATAGTGTCGGAAGTTCCATGCGGCTTTTCGCGGATGATGCTGTAGTATACAGAGAAGTTGCAGCATTAGAAAATTGTAGCGAAATGCAGGAAGATCTGCAGCGGATAGACACTTGGTGCAGGGAGTGGCAACTGACCCTTAACATAGACAAATGTAATGTATTGCGAATACATAGAAAGAAGGATCCTTTATTGTATGATTATATGATAGCGGAACAAACACTGGTAGCAGTTACTTCTGTAAAATATCTGGGAGTATGCGTGCGGAACGATTTGAAGTGGAATGATCATATAAAATTAATTGTTGGTAAGGCGGGTACCAGGTTGAGATTCATTGGGAGAGTCCTTAGAAAATGTAGTCCATCAACAAAGGAGGTGGCTTACAAAACACTCGTTCGAACTATACTTGAGTATTGCTCATCAGTGTGGGATCCGTACCAGATCGGGTTGACGGAGGAGATAGAGAAGATCCAAAGAAGAGCGGCGCGTTTCGTCACAGGGTTATTTGGTAACCGTGATAGCGTTACGGAGATGTTTAACAAACTCAAGTGGCAGACTCTGCAAGAGAGGCGCTCTGCATCGCGGTGTAGCTTGCTCGCCAGGTTTCGAGAGGGTGCGTTTCTGGATGAGGTATCGAATATATTGCTTCCCCCTACTTATACCTCCCGAGGAGATCACGAATGTAAAATTAGAGAGATTAGAGCGCGCACAGAGGCCTTCAGACAGTCGTTCTTCCCGCGAACCATACGCGACTGGAACAGGAAAGGGAGATAATGACAGTGGCACGTAAAGTGCCCTCCGCCACACACCGTTGGGTGGCTTGCGGAGTATAAATGTAGATGTAGATGTAGATGTAGAACGAGGCATATGTTGTAGTTTCCTGCGGTGATCTTCCGTGTGTTGACAAGCGGTCAGATTCAGAGTAGTGTATGGAGGTGCTACGTACAGTGAAGTGGATAATATTTGTACTTCGTATACGTCGTGTTCGTTACAGTTGCAGTACGGCACGGCGTGATACGAGGGCATAACAGTGAGTTATGTATTGTACATCATTATACCCTGCAGATATGTGTCACTGTCTCGTATATTTTTATTAATCATGCTGAAGATGTATCCATTGTTCTACATAGCTATAAGTTACTAAATTTTATGATATTGTTGCTGTTTTGTAGATAGTGCTTAATCTTATTGCCAAAAATGGCTCTGAGCACTATGGGACTTAACTTCTGAGGTCATCAGTCCCCTAGAACTTAGAACTACTTAAACCTAACTAACCTACGGACATCACACACATCCATGCCCGAGGCAGGATTCGAACCTGCGACCGTAGCGGTCGCGCGGTTCCAGACTGTAGCGCCTAGAAGCGCTCGGCCACACCGGACGGCTCTCATTGTCAGTAGTAATATTACGTAGTTGGTGGAGGACCTTAGTAGTTGAGGCAGATTCTATTATGATTTTATTCATTTACTACATTATACTGAATTGATCTGTGATTGCAACGTTCTAAGGGCAGAGAGTGTGAAGATTCTGTTCTCTGTTTGGGTCCTTGCTAGGTGCCCCCCTTATGTGTCTCAGGGGGATGAATCGAAAGTGAGTTGTATTTATAGCTTTTTTTTACCCTCCTACTAACAGGTTTTGTTTCACTGATTGCCAGTGGAGTCATAAAGACCTAAAATAATTTACACATAATAAATTGGTAGTATTTCAACAAACTAACATAAAAAACATACATTCAAGCTGTTCAGTGCAACAGTCATCATACTATTTACATGAAACAAAAACAAATTTCAATTGAGTTACTTAGTGCAAAAAGTCTCGAATAATTTTAATGTGTTGCAGATGAAAACTGAACCATCATTAGATACAAATGACCCTTATATCTGAAAATTAGGGAGATAGTTTCTTTCGAATTTACCTATGTTATCACATGAATCTGTTTTAATGCGCTCTAATTTTATATAACTGGTTCAGAGACAGTCATAATTTTGAAAATGATAGTTTTGAAAACGAGGGAGACATTCATTTCCGCTATGATTATGGGATCGTACTGACCCCAGTGGTACTAGGAGGGTGAAAGTGTTTTTTATAGTACTGTTATTATCCGATGCACAATTATACAAGATGTAGCTTTGAGCAATATGACACTGATTTCTTATTACTCAATAACATTCTGGTCAGGTCATTATTTGGTGTCTTATTACTGATGCCCTTCTTAAATGTTTTTGCAAAATGGGACCACGCTCGCTCAACACCAGCCCAAATCCGACTCCACACAAAACTTTGAAAGGTTTCAAGACCAAAAACAATATGCTCTGTTGAAAAAAGTGTATGAGATTCGGATGCAGTCTTCTGTCATTGCTGGCGAATCTATATAACGAAGAAGCAGTGATTGATATAAAGGAAAGTAGGATTAATATTCATAGTGAAACGATATTAATGTCAATGATAAGGTTCGCTGATCACTTTTCTATCCTGAGTGAAGATGAAGAACAATTAGAGGACCTGTCGTTGGAATGAACCGTGTTACAAGAACATAATATTGATTCGGAGTAAACCAAAGAAACACGAATGTCTTCAGCAGAAATGAGATTAGTGATTAATGATAATCTCAAAATGAAAATTATTGACCTCATTGCAGACGAAGGTAAGGAATTGTACTAGCTTGGGAGCAAAATAACTAGTGACAGAGAAAGCAAGGAAACATGGAAAACAGTTTAGTATAGGCAAAGAGAGCATCCCTGACCAAGAGAAACTCCCTCAAACATTGTCCTTAATCTGAGGAAAAAAATTATGATAATGTACGTTTGGAGGACATTACTGTATAGCAATGAATCAAGGACCGCGAGATAGCTGGAAAAGAGACTTGAAATGTTTCAGATATATTGCTATAGAAGAACTTTGATAATCACGTGCACCAACATGATAGGGAATGAGGAGTTTATCAGCAGAATCAGCGAAGGAAAAAAAATGTGGAAAACAACACTGACAATAGGAAGGGACGGAATGACAGAACGTGTTTGAAGGCATCAGGGGACAGCCTACGCAACAAGTAATTGACGACATATTGTGCAAGTGGTACACTGAGATAAAGAGGCTGGCGCCACGGAGGAATTCGAGGCGGGGCGCATCGGATCAGTCTTCTGACTGATGAAAAAAAAAAAAATACTAGAGCGAGAGAGAGAGAGAGAGAGAGATGCAGTGGAAGCAACAGCTTCATGTTGCACTACGCATGTTCGATGTTCGATCCTGTAAATTGTATGGCGGCCACATTGTCCAGGACATTTGAAATTGAGCAATATATTTTTATTTGGTGCTGAATGATAATAAACTACATTATGCCAAGTTTTCATCTGATTTTGCATTAAAAATACCGTATCAACGCCAAATAAAACCGTGGACCACTACCCTGGAAAAAGACAAAAACTGGTTCAAATGGCTCTGAGCACTATGGGACTTAACTTCTAAGGTCATCAGTCCCCTAGAACTTAGAACTACTTAAACCTAACTAACCTAAGGACATCATACACATCCATGCCCGAGGCAGGATTCGAACCTGCGACCGTAGCGGTCACGCGGTTCCAGACTGTAGCGCCTTTAACCGCTTGGCCACACCGGCCGGCGGAAAAAGACAAAAATCTATAAATATCGAATGATGCAGCAAGTTTACTGTTACCAGTGAGTGTTTATTTATATCCACAACACCTTTCGAAGTTTCAAACCTCCATCATCAGTAGAAAATATGTGTGCGTTATGTTAGATTTTCGTGTCGCTTGTGGCACTGTCTCCAGCTGTCACAGGCTCCTTTGTCGATCGTAACACATCACATGTAAATTGTCATATTTTATAAACAAAGATGGTCTCTGGAAGTCACTAGGTTTCTGTTCACATCTAAAGTTAAATATATCCATGTGTGAAATGGACTTGAGAATTAAGTGATGTGGGATCGATTTCATGACAAAAATGAAACATAAGTAAATCACACATGTCAGTATTAAACAATGTTTGCTGATTGAATACTACACCAGTGTCACTAATACGATGCACTGAAGGTATGTAGACTCATCCAGTTTGCCGCGCGGGATTAGCCGAGCGATCTAGGGCGCTGCAGTCATGGAATGTGCGGCTGGTTCCGGCGGAGTCCTCTCTCGGGCATGGCTGTGTGTGTGTGTTTGTCCTTAGGATAGTTTAGGTTAAGTAGTGTGTAAGCTTACGGACTGATGACCTTAGCAGTTAAGTCCCATAAGATTTCACACACATTTTAACATTTTGAACTCATCCAGTTGCTCTTACGGTGTTCTGTATAACTATTTGTGTATTACTACATGTTTGTTGACAATCTCACTCAGGTTAGGGTGACATATAATTTTTTGTATTTCTTTTCATTTTATTTGCGTGTATGGAAACTACAAAAACTGCCTGAGGTTTGTAGAAATAATTATAGGCTATATTATAGAAAGAAACGTTTCAAGCATCTTTCTTTGGTGAAATTTTGAGGCGGTACCAAATAAATACAAACGAATAAACCACTATTTGGGAGTATAAAAAGGAGGTTGAATATGTACAAGTAAAGTAAAAACAAATGAAAACTTAAGACGGTTTTTTCTGACCATTCACTTTCAATTTTTGACATCCGCTGCAGTATAGCACATATCGACAACAAGCATAAAAATGTTGCTTTGCGGCTGAAAAATTATCTGTACGTATCCCAGTTTTCCTTGTTGATCACAGATGGGACTTAGAAGTCTTATTGGACTATTTAGCACATTTATTTCTATCTTACTTTCAACTGACACAGATCTCAAAGATGTAAATAAGATTGGTTGCAATTATTCACTGTTGACATTGTCATGTTTTCTATAACAGCCTCATATATGGTCACTGGCGTCGAATCTCTTCATATTTACGTTTACAAACATTTCAGTGAGGATAGTAAATCTGCCCTAGAACTAAACGCTATATTAAAATTTCAATGACTGTGTAATTAGGTGCTTCAAATTTAAAATAGTTTGGAGCTATTAAATTCCTATGGAAGACCATTTGAATATTTACGTCATACCTTATATTCGAGGTCTTTTCGATAGCGGCGTTTTCCATCAAACAAAAGTTTGTTAACAGAATTTACTGTTTGGATGTTTTGATTTGAGGCCATGAGCTTTACTGCGATTAAAGACAACTCTTCCTAAATCGGGTCTAACGTTTTTACTTATTTTCTGGAGGAGAGTGTCATAAGTATGTTTCTCTCCAGCAGATTTATGCTGTTGATTTATGAGGTCATAAATTTGCATTTACCCTCGCTTTTCAACGAAACTGAAGGCAACAAAAACTATACTGGTCACTAGACTTGCCACGCCAGAAATGGCAGCAGTTAACGAAACTTTACTTATTGTCCTTATAGTATAGTAACAGGTATACATGATTAAGTATATAGGTGGTTGTGGGGGTTGTGGAGGTGAGCACCAGTACTGACACCTCTGGCAGCAACAATGGCCCTAACCCACTTCAACATTGAGGTGACCTGAGGTCAGTTCAAGGATGCAGGCAGGCCTCGCTCATTCCCTTTTGGTTCACCTCTGTGCCAGCGTAAATCAATCATAGTGGCTGGCGTGTACTGGTTTGTCGGATTCTCAGCAGCCCATGACTACATGTTATCAGTGGGTGAGAGTTCTGAATCGAAACACGTCGGGACAGCATGGACAACAGGCAGTCGTGTGGTATTTTGCTGCAAAATCATGTTTCATGGAGACTTTGAAGACGGGCACAACCACCGACCATACCACATCAGATTTGTTGCTGCTGCTGTCCAAATTAGAGGCTAAATTGCACAGCATACCGTCTCGTCGGATTCTGGACCTGTATGATGGATCCAATCTGGCAACGTTTGCTCTGCTTAGAACCTCCACGCACCTATATGTGCATCGTGATGCTGTTAGCAGTACTGGAACTGGTCTCAAAATTCTTTGTGGTGCCTCTCACTGGGTGCTCCAGCATCAGGCCGCGTCTCTCTGCTGCCACATCGTGGTAAACTGCAACAACAATTGCTGTGCTGACAGTCTGAGGTACTTCATACGCCATCATAACTTACTTGTGGATACTTGGTCTTGCTGCAAACAATGTCATTTCCTGACCGATGGTAGGAAATGTAGCTGTACAATTCTTCACAGTCGAAGGGACAATATGTCTGCCCACTCAGGGACCATTTGCATGGACCATCGAGATTATGTATTACGTTGATTATGACCTCCTGAATCCATAGATCGAGAGCAATGCGAGCAGCAATACCGTGTAATTATAAATTGTAATTCTGACTGACTTCAGTCCTGCTACTGTCAGATTTCATCATATGCTGGTAGATACAGCTCCTTGTTACATGATATGTGACTTGATCTTGACACAACCAACATTTAACTGCGTAATATTTTCCTGTGTACAGACTGTAAATGGCGATTCTCCTATCTTCTCTGTACTGAAATGCTGCTCCTTTGCATATCGAACATATAGTACACTTTATGACAATTTCATTTCAGTTTTACACAATATCTTTTATGTGCAGCCGGCCGAAGTGGCAGTTGGTTACTGTAGACTGAAATACCTGTATCAGGCACAATAAAGAATACATTGAAACAGAGTGAGTCAAGTAGGCAGTAGATTGCTACATGTACATGAAAAGATCAATAATGTCAGGGAAGATAGTTATCAGCGAAGACAGTACAGAGATCAAACCACTCTTCCTTTTTATTTGATGAAGTGTTAGTCATTTTTGGCGGCCGTTGTGGCCGAGCGGTTGTAGGCGCTACAGTCTGGAACCGCGCGACCGCTACGGTCGCAGGTTCGAATCCTGCCTCGGGCGTGGATGTGTGTGATGCCCTTAGGTTAGTTAGATTTAAGCAGTTCTAAGCTCTAGGGGACTGATGACCTCAGCAGTTAAGTCCCATAGTGCTCAGAGCCATTTGAACCATTTTTATGTGCAATTTCCGCAAAATCGAATGCAAGCATGCAACACATCGTTAACACACAAAATATGACCTGAGGAATAAATTCGGAACTTCAATCTAATTCCCCTAATCTTTCGAAGATATACTTCATACTCATCTCCGATTTTCCTCCAAAGGACAGAAAACCACCTAGCATGCCTTTTACTAACAAGTTACGAATAAAAGATGTTTATAGTCCTCTGTGTTGCTAAATAGTTTACAGGCTACAGCACATGCATCCTTCATTGTTGCATGAATCATGAAGAATTACGTCACAAGATGAAGTTTAAGAAGAATTTAATGTATGTGAAACATGTTTTGGAACTTGCAAATCTTTACTTTTTAGGTGGAAGTGATGGAGGGGATGCGGGTTGCTCATTTACGGCCCGCAGTGAATGGTTGCCGTACGAGTGTGGCGAATGTTTACTTGTAGCGCCCCCTTGGTGAGGGCAACCACCGGCAGGGGGTAGCTCAATACCGGACCCAGCGGGGAGTCATAACTCAGCGAGTAACGGCCAGGGGCTGCCATCACTTCCCATTCTCCCGTAAGCCGCACTACACGACTTGAATTCTCAATTTCTGTCGTTCGATATGCCGCAAAAGTCGAGCTTCGGCTTTTTTGCTAGTTTTCTTGATTCTTAGGGCCCCTCTCATATTCACGTCTAGATTAACTGTTAGATTTGAATTTTGCCAGAGATGTGGCAGAAGGCACGTAATACACCAGTTGTGACGTCCGCTGATTAATTTTTGACGTCTTATTCGTTTATATTCGAAGAAGGTTGCACATTAGACTATCAAAATTTTTCAGGAAGTAAAAATATATGTTGTTTTCTTTCGTATTGTTTACTTATACATTTTGAAACGCGTGACAAGTGATACAGTATTTATTATAGAACAGTAACACGCATTTAGGTTTTATTACAATACTTAGAAAGTTATCATAGTTTTTACGTAGTTTTCGGTGAAAGAAGGTTGCATAGTCTGTAAAAGTTCATTGTGAAATGAAATAAAAAATATGAATATTCGGTTACATTGATAAAAAATGGAAAAAGTTAAGAGAATATTATCTGCCATACTGAGATAATACAATGCATTTATTTAATTAGCTTCCAAACTAAAACGAACTAGTTCAATACAGGGCAAGAAACACCAGGAAAGTAAAGAAAAAAAAAAGACAGAAGGAAAATAAATTGAACTCTTCAGTCAGAAGATAAGTTCACATGAAATTGCCTGTATGTAGCTGTAAGATGTTTACTCATATTCTACAAGGCTCTGACTAGCCTGGTAGATCGGGGAAGAAGTTCTTTATACCGTACAACAGAGTGTGCACTTACCATACGAGCACCAACAATTTTCCTATGATCGATTTCACTTAGCTCCGACATAATACACTCACAAATACACACGACACTAGTTTGACCACGACTGAGACTTGCAACGTATTTAGAAAGTCGCACTTGAGATTGATTTTCTCATTCGTTTTTAGCAGAGAATAACATACCCAAGGTTGAATGACATTATGACAAACGTAAGACACAGATGCCATGTATCTGGATCATCTGAACTGATATTCAACCATGTAACTAGTGCTTTCCAACTTTAGGTCTTACTTCATAATTACTCTAAAAACACTGACAGTAGCAAAATCATTCTGCCTCATTTCCTTTGTAAGGAAAGATGAAACAAGATTCGGGTATTGAATGCTTCCATACACAGGTAATCACGACATTAATTACTCTTCTTTTTTCCATGTTAATGTAAAAGTACGGCCCCAAGGCAGAAAGCTGTGCCCCAAAACAATAAACTTGCGCTCTACTGTTCTAAAATATCCTGTCTAAACAAGGGAGTATAGGTTTATTTCCCAAAACAACGGGCAGACTAAACAAATTATTCTAGTGTAAAATTTTTACGTTATAATGAGAATACAACGTTCTTATACGCACCACTTTCGGTGTAGTTTTTAAAGCACGTCTGTAGCAGCTGTAGAAAAGCAAAAATTTTCTACTCTTTCTGCTGTTTTAGTTGACATTCTACTTCCAATTTGGTTGATCTGTTTTCCTTTCTGTGATTTTATTTGTTGTTGTTGTGGTCTTCAGTCCTGAGACTGATTTGATGCAGCTCTCCATGCTACTCTATCCTGTGCAAGCTTCTTCATCTCCCAGTACCTACTGCATCCTACATCCTTCTGAATCTACTTAGTGTATTCATCTCTTGGTCTCCCCCTACGATTTTTACCCTTCACGCTACCCTCCAATACTAAATTGGTTATCCCTTGATGCCTCAGAACATGTCCTACCAACCGATCCCTTCTTCTGGTCAAGTTGTGCCACAAACTTCTCTTCTCCCCAATCCTATTCAATACTTCCTCATTAGTTACGTGATCTACCCATCTAATCTTCAGCATTCTTCTGTAGCACCACATTTCGAAAGCTTCTATTCTCTTCTTGTCCAAACTATTTATCGTCCATGTTTCGCTTCCATACATGGCTACACTCCATACAAATACTTTCAGAAATGACTTCCTGACACTTAAATCTATACTCGATGTTAACAAATTTCTCTTCTTCAGAAACGCTTTCCTTGCCATTGCCAGTCTACATTTTATATCCTCTCTACTTCGACCATCATCAGTTATTTTGCTCCCCAAATAGCAAAACTCCTTTACTACTTTAAGTGTCTCATTTCCTAATCTAATACCCTCAACATCACCCGACTTAATTCGACTACATTCCATTATCCTCGTTTTGCTTTTGTTGATGTTCATCTTATATCCTCCTTTCAAGACACTGTCCATTCCATTCAACTGCTCTTCCAAGTCCTTTGCTGCCTCTGACAGAATTACAATGTCATCGGCGAACCTCAAAGTTTTTATTTCTTCTCCATGGATTTTAATACCTACTCCGAATTTTTCTTTTGTTTCCTTTACTGCTTGCTCAATATACAGATTGAATAACATCGGGGAGAGGCTACAACCCTGTCTTACTCCCTTCCCAACCACTGCTTCCCTTTCATGTCCCTCGACTCTTATAACTGCCATCTGGTTTCTGTACAAATTGTAAATAACCTTTCGCTCCCTGTATTTTACCCCTGCCACCTTTAGAATTTGAAAGAGAGTATTCCAGTCAACTTTGTCAAAAGCTTTCTCTAAGTCTACAAATGCTAGAAACGTAGGTTTGCCTTTCCTTAATCTTTCTTCTAAGATAAGTCGTAAGGTCAGTATTGCCTCACGTGTTCCAGTATTTCTACGGAATCCAAACTGATCTTCCCCGAGGTCGGCTTCTACTAGTTTTTCCATTCGTCTGTAAAGAATTCGTGTTAGTATTTTGCAGCTGTGGCTTATTAAACTGATTGTTCGGTAATTTTCACATCTGTCAACACCTGCTTTCTTTGGGATTGGAATTATTATATTCTTCTTGAAGTCTGAGGGTATTTCGCCTGTTTCATACATCTTGCTCACCAGATGGTAGAGTTTTGTCAGGACTGGCTCTCCCAAGGCCGTCAGTAGTTCCAATGGAATGTTGTCTACTCCCGGTGCCTTGTTTCGACTCAGGTCTTTCAGTGCTCTGTCAAACTCTTCACGCAGTATCGTATCTCCCATTTCATCTTCATCTACATCCTCTTCCATTTCCATAATATTGTCCTCAAGTGCATCGCTCTTGTATAGACCCTCTATATACTCCTTCCACCTTTCTGCTTTCCCTTCTTTGATTAGAACTGGGTTTCCATCTGAGCTCTTGATGTTCATACAAGTGGTTCTCTTATCTCCAAATGTCTCTTTAATTTTCCTGTAGGCAGTCTCTATCTTACCCCTATTGAGATAAGCCTCTACATCCTTGCATTTGTCCTCTAGCCATCCCTGCTTAGCCATTTTGCACTTCCTGTCGATCTCATTTTTGAGACGTTTGTATTCCTTTTTGCCTGCTTCATTTACTGCATTTTTATATTTTCTCCTTTCATCAATTAAGTTCAATATTTCTTCTGTTACCCAAGGATTTCTACTAGCCCTCGTCTTTTTACCTACTTGATCCTCTGCTGCCTTCACTATTTCATCCCTCAAAGCTACCCATTCTTCTTCTACTGTATTTCTTTCCCCCATGCCTGTCAATTGTTCCCTTATGCTCTCCCTGAAACTCTATACAACCTCTGGTTCTTTCAGTTTATCCAGGTCCCATCTCCTTAAATTCCCACCTTTTTGCAGTTTCTTCAGTTTTAATCTACAGGTAATAACCAATAGATTGTGGTCAGAGTCCACATCTGCCCCTGGAAATGTCTTACAATTTAAAACCTGGTTCCTAAATCTCTGTCTTACCATTATATAATCTATCTGATACCTTTTAGTATCTCCAGGGTTCTTCCATGTGTACAACCTTCTATCGTGATTCTTAAACCAAGTGTTAGCTATGATTAAGTTGTGCTCTGTGCAAAATTCTACCAGGCGGCTTCCTCTTTCATTTCTTAGCCCCAATCCATATTCACCTACTACGTTTCCTTCTCTCCCTTTTCCTACACTCGAATTCCAGTCACCGATGACTATTAAATTTTCGTCTCCCTTCACTATCTGAATAATTCCTTTTATTTCATCATACATTTCTTCAATTTCTTCGTCATCAGCAGAGCTAGTTGGCATATAAACTTGTACTTCTGTAGTAGGTGTGGGCTGCGTATCTATCTTGGCCACAATTATGCGTTCACTATGCTGTTTGTAGTAGCTTTATTTTTTTTTTAACGATACAATATCCTTTGAAATGAAACTTACGTCAGCCACGACCGACGTTTTCATTGATATAAAGTGTTCTTCTAGGATAGTCAACTTTACAACTATAAATAGTTCAACTTGTAATCAGAAAAAGAGACATCGTTTAAAAAGGTAGCACGTCATATGTGATGTACCACTGTACTCCAGTAAAAACTCAGATCTGCGAAAAGTGTGATACACAACCTTCTTTAAGGGAGGGCTTCAGATAATTAATCAATAAATAAATAATTCTCCTCATTAAATTATCTCATAGTTATTGTGTACACCGAGACATACAAATTTAAGTAAGTTTTTACTGTGCCTCACTGTTTAGAGGCAGAAAATGCGTGGGTGTTTTCAGCTCGTTACTAAATGCAAATAAGTAGGAGGCCGAGTTGATAGGAGCTGAATGATCCTGGTCTGCAATAATATGCGGTACGGCACTCTGTTAGAGAGAAGGATTATTATTCAAGAAACACACAGTACAATGAAAATTACTTATATTCAGTAGTTTGTAGGACTGCAGCTACGGCTATAACGAACACAACATATTCTCAGGGACTAAGCCTGATGGGCCCTCCTCAGAGAATCAATGCAAACAGAACTGGCTGATGGCCGATTATGAAAGTGCGTCTGCCTAGGTTGAAATCTAGCTAAGAAGTGAACGAGGCACAGTCCAGTTCTGTCGAGGTGCACAGCCCGCTAGAGTGCGCTGTGCTCGGCAGACGACGGGCTGCCAGCCTTGTGTTGGCGCGTCGTTGTAGTGGTATCATTGCCACAGATACTACAGTTTTAGCAGTTATATTAGTTTAACGTAACAATCGGTCTCAACTCTTATACGGTGTTTCTATACAGGTCAGTTACTGCATCCGATTATACGAAAAGTATCTGTGACAATATAGCTTTTGGTGATTTATTTTACCTGTTAGTTCGTGCAGATACGTAGAGTGAACAGCAACAGCATTTATGTAATTTATCTTTAAAAACAGACAAGATGCATCGTTAATCAATGAGGTCATTATAGAATGAGATTTTCACGCTGCAGCGGAGTGTGCGCTGATATGAAACTTCCTGGCAGATTAAAACTGTGTAAATTTCTCGGACCGGCACACAGTTTTATCTGCCACGAAGTTTCAGGTCATCATAGGTTCACATAGAACAAATAATAAATGCGTTAGCATAACCTTTGAAACGTCCCCTTTGAAAAATTGTACAAGACTGTGCTTAAACTGACACACAATATTTTTAGCGCAACGCAATCTGACTTTCAATAATCCCTACAAAACAATGGCCCTGACTAACATTAACCTATACCTTTCACAGATCACTTACCTCACAAAAATCTTCGTTACTCGAACTACTGCAATACAGCGAGCGCCACTACTGCCAGCTAAATAAGAGATTCAAACTACGGAAGTCACTAACTACTGATAGGGATAGTTAGCAAGTGAAAGATTTTAGTAGAGAACGAACAATGTATTTATCTTAATAGTCATAATATATATAGCAGTTCATGACAAATTTCAAAACTCCGCCATCTCTCTCCCCACATCCACCACTGCTGGCGGCTCACCTCCAACTGCGCAACGCTACACGCTGTTCACATCCAGCTGCCGCTGCCAAACACTACAATGGCAGACAACAATGCAAACTAGCCACAGACTGCACACAGCACAGCCAGTGATTTTCATACACAGCGCTACGTAACGTTGCCAATAAGAAAACATAAACAGCCTACTTACACCTTTATCTTAGTTTTTTACTTTCCGTTGAATGGGTCTCTCACAAATAAATTACATCACTCTCGTGCGATGACTGGTATGTAATATCGTGATTAAATCTGAGCAGTAGCACAGTCGCCAATCGTGCCTTGCTTCTTCCAAAGGAAATGCGAGACAGAGTTCAGACAGAAGATTTCTGTCTGATACATCAAGTAGACAAAAGATAAATGAAATTCACCCAGCAATGTGACTTAATAAGCTGTGGGAGCTACTGGGCTATACAGATTACTTCTTGAATTAAATACGTATTAACAAATACATTAAGAAAAATCGGTATATTGTTCAGCCCCTGATGTCGACATACGTCTTTATGTAGCAAAATGTTTGGAGATATGACACACAGACAAATGCTTATCCATGAGATAGTTCATGTAAACTACTCAAAAGCGCTTAGGCAACAGTATGAAGAGGTGACAACGGATCACGTTTTTTTGCAGTGTAACTTTACGCTTAATCTCATTCCCACTGAAACAAAGTGTCTTTATATGAATATTTCCAACAGGTAAATCGGCAACTTTACGGAGATACACAACAGCTAAGCTATTGTACGTATTTATGGTTTTCCTAGCTGAATTCATGAATAGAAAAAAGTCACACGAATCATACTTTTAACACCTTCAGACAAATCAACGAATTTACATAAATGAAAATCACTGTGAGAAGTGAATGTAGCAACATTCTACCTACCTGCACGACTACACAGAAGAATAACAAATACTCAATAATACGTAAAAAATAAATCATAAAAATGAATGGTAGGGTTTGGACACACAACTCAGGAAGCGTAGCAAAAGTATTATTGCAATTGTCACTATTCGAGGCGGCTGGCAGGATACATAACTTTTTCTTTTATCTGCCACCATGATTGTATGCCTACTAATTTGTGGTGTATTGCCTACGTCCCAGCATTCGCCCAATTTCTATAGGAAACCAGCTGAACTGTACGAATGATGCTTCAATCCGTTAATATTCGTTTTTATAATATTATTCTAGGTTACGTTTGCTGGGTGAACGAAGCTCCTGTTGATGAACCAGAACATCGGTTTCCTAGACGATGGCATGAATGTGGCCCTACTCAAGAGCAGCAGAACGTGGAACAAACAAGATTGTGCAACAAAGATTACATCAATAAAAGACAATGTTCTTCTTGAAAAAAGTATTTCGTTATTTTACAATATTATTACCTAGAAGTGCTCTAAAAGAACGCGAACAATATATTTGAGCCTCACTTGGAAAAGAATATGGCACTTGATTACGGCAGCTTTGCCTAGTTTGGTTTTTGAACTGCGTTGCACTCAACTTGTAGACAATATTCCCTTAGCTACAGTAAAGTTTAATGCGCATGGATATACTTGTGTCTAACATTAGTGAAATGAAGCGAGCGATAAGCTCCATCAGTAGCTGGTGGCGAATACCAAATAGGCTGTATTCTAACCACCTCAGCGGTGTAACGCTGGCGTCGTGACACGGAAGTGCTTGGCATCTACACACAAGCTACTAATCCGCAAACGAGTATTTTCCACTCAACAGAACAGTGCTGTGCCGCTGTCACGCTGGATTCAAATATCTTAAAATGACAGTCAGTCATAACAGTCATGTAGTTCCCTACTTTCCCTAAACTATGTTCATTCGATTGATTGAGTGTCACTTCAGTAATAGAAAATGTTCATGGACAACCAAGCACATCGATGTGGACAGAACATGCCTCGTAAGATGCAGTGTTCTAGTTTGGAGGAGTTCTAACAGATGTTACCTTACGGCTCAAGCCTTTGTATAGCAGCCTAGGCACTTATTTGCACTGTTCACACTCCATTACGCCAACGAGTCGTACGATACCAAATGTGAGTCAAAATGTCTTTAGGAATCACTTCACGAATCGTCTTTTAATAGATTGTCCTCCACAAAACATCCAAAGTTAAACGATTGCCCCCCCTCCCCCCATGAACCATGGACCTTCCCGTTGGTGGGGAGGCTTGCGTGCCTCAGCGATACAGATAGCCGTACCGTAGGTACAACCACAACGGAGGGGTATCTGTTGAGAGGCCAGACAAACGTGTGGTTCCTGAAGTGAGGCAGCAGCCTTTTCAGTAGTTGCAAGGGCAACAGTCTGGATGATTGACTGATCTGGCCTTGTAACAATAACCAAAACGGCCTTGCTGTGCTGGTACTGCGAACGGCTGAAAGCGAAGGGAAACTACAGCCGTGATTTTTCCCGAGGGCATGCAGCTTTACTGTATGATTAAATGATGATGGCGTCCTCTTGGGTAAAATATTCCGGAGGTAAAATAGTCCCCCTTTAGGATCTCTGGGCGGGGACTACTCAAGAGGATGTCGTTATCAGGAGAAAGAAAACTGTCGTTCTACGGATCGGAGCGTGGAATGTCAGATCCCTTAATCGGGCAGGTAAGTTAGAAAATTTAAAAAGGGAAATGGATAGGTTAAAGATAGATATAGTGGGAATTAGTGAAGTTCGGTGGCAGGAGGAACAAGACTTCTGGTCACTTCTGGTCAGGTGACCACAGGGTTATAAACACAAAGTCAAATAGGGGTAATGCAGGTGTAGCTTTAATAATGAATAGGAAAATAGGAATGCGGGTAAGCTACTACAAACAGAATAGTGAACGCATTATTGTGGCCAAGATAGATACGAAACCCACACCTACTACAGTAGTACAAGTTTATATGCCAACTAGCTCTGCAGATGACGAAGAAATTGAAGAAATGTATGATGAAATAAAAGAAATTATTCAGGTAGTGAAGGGAGACGAAAATTTAATAGTCATGGGTAACTGGAATTCGAGTGTAGGAAAAGGGAGAGAAGGAAACGTAGTAGGTGAATATGGATTGGGGCTAAGAAATGAAAGAGGAAGCCGCCTGGTAGCATTTTGCACAAAGCACAACTTAATCATAGCTAACACTTGGTTTAAGAATCATGATAGAAGGTTGTATACATGGAAGAACCCTGGAGATACTAAAAGGTATCAGATAGATTATATAATGGTAAGACAGAGATTTAGGAACCAGGTTTTAAATTGTAAGACATTTCCAGGGGCAGATGTGGACTCGACCACAATCTATTGGTTATGACCTGTAGATTAAAACTGAAGAAACTGCAAAAAGGTGGGAATTTAAGGAGATGGGACCTGGATAAACTGAAAGAACCAGAGGTTGTACAGAGTTTCAGGGAGAGCATAAGGGAACAATTGACAGGAATGGGGGAAAGAAATACAGTAGAAGAAGAATGGATAGCTTTGAGGGATGAAGTAGTGAAGGCAGCAGAGGATCAAGTAGGTAAAAAGACGAGGGCTCGTAGAAAACCTTGGGTGACAGAAGAAATATTGAGTTTAATTGATGAAAGGAGAAAATATAAAAATGCACTAAGTGAAGCAAGCAAAAAGGAATACAAACGTCTCAAAAATGATATCGACAGGAAGTGCAAAATGGCTAAGCAGGGATGGCTAGAGGACAAATATAAGGATGTAGAGGCTTATCTCACTAGGGGTAAGATAGATACTGCCTACAGGAAAATTAAAGAGACCTTTGGAGATAAGAGAACCACTTGTGTGAACATCAAGAGCTCAGATGGAAACCCAGTTCTAAGCAATGAAGGGAAAGCAGAAAGGTGGAAGGAGTATGTAGAGGGTCTATACAAGGGCGATGTATAGGGTGTTTCAAAAATGACCGGTATATTTGAAACGGCAATAAAAACTAAACGAGCAGCGATAGAAATACACCGTTTCTTGCAATATGCTTGGGACAACAGTAAATTTTCAGGCAGACAAACTTTCGAAATTACAGTAGTTACAATTGTCAACAACAGATGGCGCTGCGGTCTAGAAAACTCTATAGTACGATATTTTCCACATATCCACCATGCGTAGCAATAACATGGCGTAGTCTCTGAATGAAATTACCCGAAACCTTTGACAACGTGTCTGGCGGAATGGCTTCACATGCAGATGAGATGTACTGCTTCAGCTGTTCAATTGTTTCTGGATTCTGGCGATACACCTGGTCTTTCAAGTGTCCCCACAGAAAGAAGTCACAGGGGTTCATGTCTGGCGAATAGGGAGGCCAATCCACGCCGCGTCCTGTATGTTTCGGATAGCCCAAAGCAATCACACGATCATCGAAATATTCATTCAGGAAATTAAAGACGTCGGCCGTGCGATGTGGCCGGGCACCATCTTGCATAAACCACGAGGTGTTCGCAGTGTCGTCTAAGGCAGTTTGTACCGCCACAAATTCACGAAGAATGTCCAGATAGCGTGATGCAGTAATCGTTTCGGATCTGAAAAATGGGCCAATGATTCATTTGGAAGAAATGGCGACCCAGACCAGTACTTTTTGAGGATGCAGGGACGATGGGACTGCAACATGGGGATTTTCGGTTCCCCATATGCGCCAGTACTGTTTATTGACGAAGCCGTCCAGGTAAAAATAAGCTTCGTCAGTAAACCAAATGCTGCCCACATGCATATCGCCGTCATCAATCCTGTGCACTATATCGTTAGCGAATGTCTCTCGTGCAGCAATGGTAGCAGCGCTGAGGGGTTGCCGCGTTTGAATTTTGTATGGATAGAGGTGTAAACTCTGGCGCATGAGACGATACGTGGACGTTGGCGTCATTTGGACCGCAGCTGCAACACGGCGAACAGAAACCCGAGGCCGCTGTTGGATCACCTGCTGCACTAGCTGTGCGTTGCCCTCTGTGGTTGCCGTACGCGGTCGCCCTACCTTTCCAGCACGTTCATCCGTCACGTTCCCAGTCCGTTGAAATTTTTCAAACAGATCCTTTATTGTATCGCTTTTCGGTCCTTTGGTTACATTAAACCTCCGTTGAAAACTTCGTCTTGTTGCTACAACACTGTGTTCTAGGCGGTGGAATTCCAACACCAGAAAAATCCTCTGTTCTAAGGAATAAACCATGTTGTCTACAGCACACTTGCACGTTGTGAACAGCACACGCTTACAGCAGAAAGACGATGTACAGAATGGCGCACCCACAGACTGCGTTGTCTTCTATATCTTTCACATCACTTGCAGCGCCATCTGTTGTTGAAAATTGTAACTTCTGTAGTTTCGAAAGTTTGTCCGCCTGAAAATGTACTGTTGTCCCAAGCATATTGCAACAAACGGTGTATTTCTACCGCTGCTCGTTTAGTTTTTATTGCCGTTTCAAATATACCGGTCATTTTTGAAACACCCTGTACTTGAGGACAATATTATGGAAATGGAAGTGTATGTAGATGAAGATGAAATGGGAGATACGATACTGCGTGAAGAGTTAGACAGAGCACTGAAAGAACTGTGTCGAAACAAGGCCCCCGGAGCAGACAACAGTTCATTGGAACTACTGACGGCCTTGGGAGAGCCAGTCCTGACAAAACTCTACCATCTGGTGAGCAAGATGTATGAAACAGGCGAAATACCCTCAGACTTCAAAAAGAATATAATAATTCCAATCCCAAAGAAAGCAGGAGTTGACAGATGTGAAAATTAACGAACAATCAGTTTAATAAGCCACAGCTGCAAAATACTAACACGAATTCTTTACAGACGAATGGAAAAACTACACTCCTGGAAATGGAAAAAAGAACACATTGACACCGGTGTGTCAGACCCACCATACTTGCTCCGGACACTGCGAGAGGGCTGTACAAGCAATGATCACACGCACGGCACAGCGGACACACCAGGAACCGCGGTGTTGGCCGTCGAATGGCGCTAGCTGCGCAGCATTTGTGCACCGCCGCCGTCAGTGTCAGCCAGTTTGCCGTGGCATACGGAGCTCCATCGCAGTCTTTAACACTGGTAGCATGCCGCGACAGCGTGGACGTGAACCGTATGTGCAGTTGACGGACTTTAAGCGAGGGCGTGTAGTAGGCATGCGGGAGGCCGAGTGGACGTACCGCCGAATTGCTCAACACGTGGGGCGTGAGGTCTCCACAGGACATCGATGTTGTCGCCAGTGGTCGGCGGAAGGTGCACGTGCCCGTCGACCTGGGACCGGACCGCAGCGACGCACGGATGCACGCCAAGACCGTAGGATCCTACGCAGTGCCGTAGGGGACCGCACCGCCACTTCCCAGCAAATTAGGGACACTTTTGCTCCTGGGGTATCGGCGAGGACCATTCACAACCGTCTCCATGAAGCTGGGCTACGGTCCCGCACACCGTTAGGCCGTCTTCCGCTCACGCCCCAACATCGTGCAGCCCGCCTCCAGTGGTGTCGCGACAGGCGTGAATGAAGGGACGAATGGAGATGTGTCGTCTTCAGCGATGAGAGTCGCTTCTGCCTTGGTGCCAATGATGGTCGTATGCGTGTTTGGCGCCGCGCAGGTGAGCGCCACAATCAGGACTGCATACGACCGAGGCACACAGGGCCAACAACCGGCATCATGGTGTGGGGAGCGATCACCTACACTGGCCGTACACCACTGGTGATCGTCGAGGGGACACTGAATAGTGCACGGTGCATCCAAACCGTCATCGAACCCATCGTTCTACCATTCCTAGACCGGCAAGGGAACTTGCTGTTCCAACAGGACAATGCACGTCCGCATGTATCCCGTGCCACCCAACGTGCTCTAGAAGGTGTAAGTCAACTACCCTGGCCAGCAAGATCTCCGGATCTGTCCCCCATTGAGCATGTTTGGGACTGGATGAAGCGTCGTCTCACGCGGTCTGCACGTCCAGCACGAACGCTGGTCCAACTGAGGCGCCAGGTGGAAATGGCATGGCAAGCCGTTCCACAGGACTACATCCAGCATCTCTACGATCGTCTCCATGGGAGAATAGCAGCCTGCATTGCTGCGAAAGGTGGATATACACTGTACTAGTGCCGACATTGTGCATGCTCTGTTGCCTGTGTCTATGTGCCTGTGGTTCTGTCAGTGTGATCATGTGATGTATCTGAACCCAGGAATGTGTCAATAAAGTTTCCCCTTCCTGGGACAATGAATTCACGGTGTTCTTATTTCAATTTCCAGGAGTGTAGTAGAAGCCGACCTCGGGGAAGATCAGTTTGGATTTCGTAGAAATTCTGGAACACGTGAGGCAACACTGACCTTACGACTTATCTTAGAAGAAAGATTAAGGAAAGGCAAACCTACGTTTCTAGCATTTGTAGACTTAGAGAAAGCTTTTGACAATGTTGACTGGAATACCCTCTTTCAAATTGTAAAGGTGGCAGGGGTAAAATACAGGGAGCGTAAGGCTATTTACAATTTGTACAGAAACCAGATGGCAGTTATAAGAGTCGAGGGACATGAAAGGGAAGCAGTGGTTGGGAAGGGAGTAAGACAGGGTTGTAGCCTCTCCCCGATGTTATTCAATCTGTACATTGAGCAAGCAGTAAAGGAAACAAAAGAATAATTCGGCGTAGGTATTAAAATCCATGGCGAAGAAATAAAAACTTTGAGGTTCGCCGATGACATTGTAATTCTGTCAGAGACAGCAAAGGACTTGGAAGAGCAGTTGAACGGAATGGATGGTGTCTTGAACGGAGGATATAAGATGAACATCAACAAAAGCAAAACGAGGATAATGGAATGTAGTCGAATTAAGTCGGGTGATGTTGAGGGTATTAGATTAGGAAATGAGACACTTTAAGTAGTAAAGGAGTTTTGCTATTTGGGGAGCAAAATAACTGATGATGGTCGAAGTAGAGAGGAATTAAAATGTAGATTGGCAATGGCAAGGAAAGCGTTTCTGAAGAAGAGAAATTTACGAGAACATCGAGTATAGATTTAAGTGTCAGGAAGTCATTTCTGAAAGTATTTGTATGGAGTGTAGCCATGTATGGAAGTGAAACATGGACGGTAAATAGTTTAGACAAGAAGAGAATAGAAGCTTTCGAAATGTGGTGCTACAGAAGAATGCTGAAGATTAGATGGGTAGATCACATAACTAAAGAGGAGGTATTGAATAGAATTGGGGAGAAGAGGAGTTTGTGGCACAACTTGACAAGAAGAAGTGACCGGTTGGTAGGACATGTTCTGAGGCATCAAGGGATCACAAATTTAGCATTGGAGGGCAGCGTGGAGGGTAAAAATCGTAGAGGGAGACCAAGAGATGAATACACTAAGCAGATTCAGAAGGATGTAGGTTGCAGTAAGTACTGGGAGATGAAGAAGCTTGCACAGGATAGAGTAGCATGGAGAGCTGCATCAAACCAGTCTCAGGACTGAAGACCACAACAACAACAACAACAATGTCACTGATCTGACATTGCTCAACATGAAACATTAGGAGCTACAATGAACCACTTACAATTAAATGTTTTCACCTCTGCACACAACAGAAAAAATTATAGTTGCTCTTCCCTCATCTTAGCTGACTGATTTGTGCATATAGTTCGCACGTGTCCTGAGTCAGAGGCAAAACATCTTTTTTTTCCCTCCATCGACACGTTGAACTCCTGCACAGAGCCAGTAACACTTGACACAGCAGTAACGTATCGTGGCTCATGAATAATTCATGGAATTTACAACAGGACAGTAATCCTATATACACATTTCATCGAATCAACCCTTCTTTAAGAAATATCAAATAGAATCCCCAAACTACAAATACAAAAATTAATTCATCCTAACGGTGTTAGTAATGACATGAAATGCTTCAGAATACGTAACATTTACTTTCAATTAACTGTGACCACATTGTTCCAACAGTAACTTGCATCTCGCCTTTAGTATTTTAGATTAACACGAAAGAAACAAACACGCATATACTCACTATATGCTACGAACACAAAAATCAATTCCATTAATTAATTATATTGCTGCATAGTGCATAAAGCCCCTAAACGCTTACAGCTCATTGGTGGGACTTTTTTAAATCTTGGTAGGGATACAGCCCCTTAGCTCTACCAGATTCAGGATATGCTAGCAAGTAGCTGCCAGAATTAGGTATTCAGTCTCCCGTGTAAGGATGTATTTAAATGGTAACAAAGATTTGTGTTCTGACCATTAAATTTACGTTTATGATCTTTTTTCTAATCGCCAGACTCTGTTCCGAGATCAATGTAGGAAGTATGGCGGATTGAGATTTTCACTCTGCAGCGGAGTGTGCGCTGATATGAAACTTCCTGGCAGATTAAAACTGTGTGCCCAACCGAGACTCGAACTCGGGACCTTTGCCTTTCGCGGGTAAGTGCTCTACCATCTGAGCTACCGAAGCACGACTGACGCCCGGTACTCACAGCTTTACTTCTGCCAGTCTCTCGTCTCCTACCTTCCAAACTTTACAGAAGCTCTCCCGCGAACCTTGCAGAACTAGCACTCCTGAAAGAAAGGATACAGCGGAGACATGGCTTAGCCACAGCCTGGGTGATGTTTACAGAATGAGATTTTCACTCTGCAGCGAAGTGTGCGCTGATATGAAACTTCCTGGCAGATTAAAACTGTGTGCCGGACCGAGACTCGGACTCGGGTCTTTGCCTTTCGCGGTTATGAAGGTTAACACTAATACTGGCTGATAATACCAGCTTTCCCTAGTTGAGTTCGCAGTGAAACATGGAGAGAGACTCATGCACCTACTGATTGATGACAAATGGCACATTAGCGCTCAAATTATCCTCATTTTTCCGATCAACATCGTTGACGAATTTCACCTTCACTCCCTAGCAAAACTTTTCACAGCTCTTTACTGCAGTGATTAAATCTATTGTGATGTCTTGAGCACCTACTTTCACAAATATCTTGCCAGCTGAGAGGTCGATCAATGCCTTCATCTCTCTAAAAAATCAATGCCTACAATACACTCAGTGGTCAAACCATTTGCCCTATTTCAATCTATAATAAGACCTGATTCTTGAAGGAGTTTGATTTTGATGTAATACCTCACACATTTTTGCATCCGCAACATTCTGTTGCTTATTAATATGCAATGATTATGGAATATCGGCTCAGTTATGTGGCTGGATTTGTGATTTCCTTTCAGAGAGGTCACAGTTCGTAGTAATTGACGGAAAGTCACCGAGTAAAATAGAAGTGATTTCTGGCGTTCCCCAATGTAGTGTAGGCCCTTTGCTGTTCCTTATCTATATCAACGATTTGGGAGACAATCTGAGCAGCCGTCTTAGGTTGCTTGCAGATGACGCTGTCGTATATCGACTAAAAAGTCATCAAAAGATCAAAACAAATTGCAAAACGATTTAGAAAAGATATCTGAATAGTGCGAAAATTGGCAGTTGACCCTAAATAACGAAAAGAGTGAGGTCATCCACATGAGTGTTAAAAGTAATTCGTTAAACCTCGGTTACACGATAAATCAGTCTAATCTAAAAGCCGTAAATTCAACTAAATACCTAGGTATTACAATTACAAACAACTTAAATTGGAAGAAACACGTAGAAAATGTTTTAGGGGAGGCTAACTAAAGACTGCGTTTTATTGACAGGACACAGAAAATCTAATAGATCTACTAAGGAGACTGCCTACACTACGCCTGTCCGTCCACTTTTAGAATAGTGCTGCGCGGTGTGGGAATCTAACCAGATAGGACTGACGGAGTACATCGAAAAAGTTCAAAGAAGGGCAGTACGTTTTGCATTATCGCGAAATATGGGAGAGAGTGTCACAGAAATGATACAGGATTAAAAGAATGACGGAATCTTCTCACCAACCTCCTAAAGGAAAAATATTTTGTTGCCACCGACCTACATAGGGAGAAACGATCTTCACGATAAAATAAAGGAAATCAGAGCTCGTTCCTTCCGCGTGCTATACGAGATTGGAATAATAGAGAAATGTGAAGGTGGTTCGATTAACTTTCTGCCAGGCACTTAAATGTGATTTGCAGAGTATCCATGTAGATGGAGATGTATTAAACGCGCGTCGTGCTGCACATCGCTACTCCTCTCTGAGATCTGGTCAGGAGCTCCTCTTCCGGTCCCACTATGTTAGCCGGCCGCATTGGCCGAGCGGTTCTGGGCGCTTCAGTCCGGAATCGCGCTGCTACTACGGTCGCAGGTTCAAATCCAGCATCGGGCATGGATGTGTGTGATGTATTTAGGTTAGTTAGGCTTAAGTAGTTCTAAGTCTAGGGGACTGATGACCTCAGATGTCAAGTCCCATAGTGCTTAGAGCCATTTGAACCACTTTGTTAGTTGAATTATTTGGATTACAGTCGGACTGAACCTCAGCGATTCTCACACCGTGTTCCCAGTTTCTGGACCGGTATTCACACCTATCGTGCTGCCGATTCTGTCATCGCCGGTTCGACTGACAGTGATTCTGATCACATCTCTTATTATGATCGTGATTTTGATCTCGTTCCAAGAAATAGACAAAATTCACCTAAATGAATAGATGAAGCATGAAGTAAACACTTTTATTGTCAGCTGTAAATGGACTGAAGGTGTCTAATAATGCTTTCCTTCACAACTGCGTTAGAGATTAGTGGAGTGATGCCGAACCCATTGTTCATCACATTAGATTTGTTTGTGAGTTTGGTACCGCTTGTGGCTCTATAATGCCGTTCAGATTAAACACATTTTGCTCCGAAGCAATCGTTGAATTGTCAGTTTTTATAAGTTTACTTGTCCAGTAGATGTCTCTTTTCTGAAGATTCACACCAATAAACCGATTTCAGATGCCACTAAATATTTTACATATTTTGTTCCTTTGTGAATGTTTTTTACACTAATATTGTGCTGTTTCTTAATGGACTCAAACTGACTAGATACGAAGTAGCGTACATACATATTTGTTGGTTTCACTTTTGTAAGGGTGGTGCAAACTTTCGGCCTTTGCCTTTTCTTTTATTTCCTAATGGGAAAATGTTTGTTGCACAATATCTGTTATCTGTTTCTCCCTCCTTTTCTATAAATCACTTGGCCATCTCTTCTTTCATGCATGTACGGGGGGGGGGGGGGGGGTGGGAGGTGGGAGCGGTGAAATTGTTCGTAAATAATTCTCTCCTGTTTTTTATTATATATATATATATATATATATATATATATATATATATATATATATATATATATATATACCATTTGTACCGAAATTTTCTCTTGTGCACGGTTCGTCTCTTCCGGTGCAGTTAAAAATATCATCCTGTACACAAGTAATTTCATGAAGTGTGTAACATTTTAGCCGTTTTTCTTAACTTATTATTTAATATATATTTCATTCTGTAAGTAATGCTTTTAGTCTTGTAGCTGCCATATAGTATTAGGCCACATCACTGAATGAATTTAATTTATGTTTTGTCTATCTCGATAAAACAGAGAGGAGTCTTTTGTCTAATCACTGTCCGACATTTGGTTGGAAGAACCAGATCGCGATTCGTGACTGCATGGGTTTAATCATGCTATTACGTGACGATTATTGATCACAAAATGAGTGGTGTACGTCGCTCAGGGGGGCACCAACTTATTGTAATTTCTTTCTGTGAGAAGCATTTAATTGGGACATAAAAAATTGAGTGATTTCTTGTGCTGCCGCATTTATTATTTGTCCTATTTGAACCCATAATGACCTCATTTTTAACGGTGCATCTTGCGTAATATTAAAAATAAATTATATAAATGTTGTGACTGTAGACGCTTAATAACTGCGGGAAGAAATAAGTAAAGTAAATTACCAGAATGCCTTATCATTACATATAGTTATGCTTTGATTATCTAAAACAATGGACCCGCATAGAACCATGGTATTAAATTTGAGACTGTTGTGAGAAGCTAATGTGACTGCTGAGAACTTACTTAACATTTCATCTTTCAATATTCATTATAGCTTTGAGCCAACATAATATAAAGGATTATTCATTTACTAGGGGAACTATGCCCAATATCATATACTATTTTATGCTCTATTTAAATTTTGGGGATTTACTTCCATTCAGTTGCCTTATTAATTTTTTTAATAATCCGGTTGTTGTAGCTCCTTACCCGAAATAATTAAGTGAATATTTCACTCAATAAACAATTCAAGAGCAAAAAACCACAACAAGTACATTCAGGTAAGAATGAATTAAGGATTTGTCTACCTTTTTACGAGTACACAGGCTATTATTTATTTTACGCCCAAACGAGTTTACCACAGTTGCAGCACTCTCAGTGGGTTTCTGAGGATGCCACAACTGGGGTGAAATATATTTGGGTTTTGTAACAAAAGCATAATTTGTGTGCTTGCAGAAAGGTGACCTATCCTTAACTCATTATTATTTTCTACAAGCATGGGAGTTGAGCTCAAAACTCCAATACGATACACTTAGGTAGTCTGGAAAAAAAGTATTCCTAATACTGTACCAGGTGTCCTTCGAATACCTCCCTGTGGAATATTAGAAATATTAACTCTGTCAGCTATAAAATAGAATTGTGGAATGAAACTACATTAATTGAACATTTCAAGTTATTGTGAAATTTAATTACATGTATAATTACAACTGACTTCAGCAATTTCACATAGAAGAAGGTCATAAACTACCATAAATTATACATGGTTGGAATTTGTCCATCAAAGCAGATATCACAAATATTTTATAATCAGTAGCTCCAGACATTGTTGTTGACACCATTTGTGACGTTTAGTACAGGTTATTCACTTTCCTCTTGGCCTATCAGTCAATTAAATCTGGTTACACAAAGAACACTCACAATCATATTCACTGTATTCGTCGTCTGTAGACGCTGTCGATGGTTGACATGGATCTTCATTTGATTCTGATGATGTCTCCAACAAAGGCTTGTGTGGGAGATTTATTTTGTTAAATGCAACAGTTTTCTTCTTAGTTACGATTTTTGTACTTCTCTTTGAATGAAAAGTGTAACAAGGGGCTTTTATTTATCGGAAAAATGCTGCGATGATTTGCGGATGAGAAGGAGGTTTCAGACGTGGCTTCTCCTCGAACACTGGACCTTTCACTCTTGTCTACAGGTGGTTGGAAGCCACTGGGTCCAGGCTGGCACTCAAGTAGTTCCTGTTTGATGCACCATGTTTCAGTTGGATTTCTGTAATGTTTTGAGAATGTCAGAAAGAGTCATTTGGGTCTTTTTGACATCTAGTGGACATGGCAAAGTCAACAACTGAAAATTCATGATCTAGAAAAATGCTTCTGTTCAAAAGATACAGCCCAGTTACTCTACAGCCATATTTTACTGCAGCTAGTGTGGCCAACATTTTTGTAAACTTCAGCAAACAACTTTGCAACTTCGAAATGTCTCACCACTCAACCCGCCATTGATCTGTTTCCGGTGTATAGTAAGTTTACAGGGGAAACATGAATGCTCTGTCAACTGTTTGCATCTTATGAGAGCAGTGATGCCATGGCTGAATCAAGTAAGGGTACTTTTCTTGTGTGTGAATGGTGGCCATCAGAGACCAGAATTAAGGGGACTGTATTAGCAGCTTTGACGCTTTCTAAAAATTGATCTTCAACCCATTTAAGGAAACTTTTACATTCTGTCCATCTTGAGTTGTGGTAGACAGCGATACTTCCACGTGGTGCCCCGTCTAATAGCTGTGTATTTTGATTTTTTCATTGAAGTACAAATAAATGAAGTATCAAGTGACCAGTCGCACTCATGCATGTAACAACTGTCACTAAAGACTGTCTTGCCACTGAGGATAAAGAGCCAATTTGGCATTTCTCTTTCAGTGCCATACCTTTCACGCTCTTATGCTGTAGATTTTTCAGACCAGTCTCATCACAATTGTAAAGTCTCTTAGAATTAAAATTTATCTTTCCTAGAAGGCCTTCGTAAATGTCTAAAACTGTTGAATATTTTCCCTGCTAAAATCTCTAACACGTTTCATTTATGTTTGTTGAAGTTTTCTTAAACTAAATTCCGGATGTCTCGGCATAAACGAGTGGACCCATTTCCAGCCGATAGTAGTTGTCTCTTTATTAAAAGAGGGCCCTAAATAATTTTTTCTGCGAAATTTTCTTTGTCTTATGCATTTAAACGATAAAATCTGACCTTCATATCCACACAATATTCGACAAGAGATTGATCGAGCTCACTGTTAAGCATTGATTTTCTTCCAAATTTAACTGACACTAAATTATTTAAATTAGTATCTCCGGAATGAACTTTGTCTTTAAAGTTGAGTTTTGAAAGTTACACTGCTTTGATGTACGTCCCCGACACATCTCTTTATTCCTAAGAGCAGTGATAGGTCTTTTCATATTTTCCTCGGTCCATTGCTTTCTCGTTTTAGCTTGCATTTGTAACAATATGCTACAGCTTGTTGTGGGTACTAATAGAACTATTAAATATTAGAAACGGTACACATAAAACAGCAAGCATAATATCGCACGGTAGAGGTGAGACATTAGGAGCAAAGTAACATTCCATTATGACAGACTCTACTCACAAAACTAACAATACAAACGACAATATGTCGATTTCTAGTTAACCTACATTATTCTGTGGTTCTGTTTCATGTTGCCTTGTTTAAAAATACGTTGTCTTTTAGAAGATTGTTTATCGTGTCTTAAAAGTCAAACACTTTCGCTTCGCACAACAGTTCCCAAAAATTAGACAAACTGAACGCGGTTGCGCATTCAACCAACATTGACACAGTACTATGGGGTTGTGCTACACACCTGATGAGCCCATTCCCGTCATGTGGCAGCACCTACTTTGTGCTATTTAGAATGGTGTGGAATTAGGGTGAGGTGAGATATTAGACAGAGTTCTCCTAATTATTTGTACAGTAAACGTGAACAATAAATCAACATTTATGCAGCACACCTCACACTGGCAGTCGCTTAAAGGTCAAAAAATTACTTTGTAGACTACCAATATATGAAGCATGCTTCCTCTGTTCCGTACTTATAAAACCTGAAATTGCAACCGAATACGAGGGGAAGAAAGTTACCAAGCTCAGAGAGAGACAGCAAAATTCCGAGAGTCTACAAACGACGACCACGACTACTTCTGTTGCTGGAATAAAAAAAATTTTACTTTTTATTAATCCCTAGATACCTGCACAGAGTATTGCTTAATTTCAGAATGTTGTTTACAGCAATTTTACAAGATTTCAAACTATACTTCCAGTGTCGAAGCTATATTCAGTCAGAATCCTCCGAGAATGTTCTTTACTCCAAGTAATAAACTTAATGTGGCATTGGTAGAGGAAGTGGTTCATTGTTCTAACTATCGCTTTTGCAGACTGTTAGTTGTAGTATAGTTATTTGTGTATTAACGGCTAAATTTAATATTCAGTCAAAATGGAATCCGAAAGTGTGAATGCTACTAGCTAGCTCGATGAAATGCTAAGAGAAGTAGGAATCTTAACATTTGCTATACTTCAAACATTAGCCGTTAGACGCCACGCAGCATCATTACTACCCACTCAATCCAATTTACGAAGTGTATAAGAGGAGAAAGAATGTATGTACCTAAATTTCGATATTAACGTCGTCGGAGCATTTATTTTGTTTGTATATGTAGGAGATAATTTGTTTCGTAAAACTTCTCGGAAGTTGAATTTTATAATTTTAAGAGCCACCTGTTTTCTTATAGTTTGTCTCAGACTAAAGCTAATAAAATAATATTTTAAACTCGCTGATTCTTCTACTTTTTCTCTAATTACTTTTTGCAAGAACGTGAAAAAAAGAGGTCTCAAGAGAGAGAATTTTCTAAGCAGGCCTTTTCGTAGTAGAGTTACCTTTCTTAAGAAGTCTTTTAATGAATCTGGGTCCTCCATGAGTACTCTTAATAATTAAATCGAAACACCTTACATATTTGTGAAAAGTAGTGCTGAGCTATTGCACTGCTTGTAACAGTGGTTTATCTCACATGTCGTAATGAAAAAAGTAGGATCATTGCACCTGTTTACTTACGTTGCACAACATTGATAATTTGTTGGTATTGAAAGTAAGTTGCCAAACCGTCTACCAAGTGCTTAAAAGAATCGGAATGTTACTCTGAAATTAACCATAGGTTTCTCTATCATTTTGTTGTTTTGTAATGGAACCTCTTTATATACTGGATAATTCTCTTAACTGATTCAATTATGGCTTCTTGGTGAAACATTGTTTATTGTACAAACTAACTATAACAGTTTTCTTGTGATCGCAGTTCTATTTAAATTACCGTAGTTTACATGTAACAGGCCTTCTACATGCTGAAAATTATTTTTTATTTTGTAACTATACGCAGATGTGTTTCGCCTTTATGACGAGGCATCGTCAGTGGATGTCCAGGAATATTACATATGTATATTTTGTTATTATGGATTTAAACAGTTCGTAGAAATTTTCTACAATAGAATGAAGAATACCTACAGACTCGTATCTAATTTTTATTGGAAAACCTTTTTTAAAATTTATATGCTTGAGAGTGGAATAGGATTTGTGATCATACTTTAGAAAAAGATACCAATAAATGACTAAGTGAAACTGACTAACCACTCATGGTTTGCACTAATGATTATGTAACACAGAAATATCCCAATAGATGCTCACAAATCCCATTCTTCTCCCATGTACATAAATTTCAAAAAAGAAGTTTTATAAACTCGTAAACACACAGATACACACACACACCAGCACACAAAACTCACATTATCACACATACAAAAAGCAAGTGAAAGCAAACACCTTGCAAGTTTGCAACACTTACAAAGACAGATGACACTCTAGACACAGAAAATAGTAATTCCAATTTAACCGAAACAGTTTTTTGCGTTTTTTTCACGAAGTTTATTTCCGTACGACTTAGGTATTGGGTAGTAAGATCACTTTCATAACACAACTGATTCCAAAGATGACATCCTAGCAAGGATAAATACATATCAAGTACTTGAATCTATCATTTGTCGATTTAAACTATAAAAGATATCTCTGTTGACCATTTAAATTATGAAATAACATCAGCTACTGCAATATATCATTTGTTGACTTGAACTATAAAAGATATCTCTGTTCACCATTTAAATTATGAAATAACTAGCTTAGCACCCGTTGCTTCACTCGCCTACACTGTATGGTCTGAACAAAAGTTCTTTGTTTTCTTCCATTGAATCTGTTTGTTGTTACAGCCATTGCTCACGTGTAAATCTACACATTATTAAAGAGCTTGTGACCTTGTACATGGCTGCCAGTCTTTGCATAATACGAGTATTCCAACGGTTTTAATTGAATTTCATACAGTGAATTAAAAAAGAAAGAGACAAATTGGGAAGTGGTTCTGTAGTTACTAACGCCAGCCTTACGCCCAGTACTAAACTCTCTCATCTGAAACGGATATTCCTGTACCTGGAATGGCATTTAAACGTGGTATTTATTTTGTTATCAGTAATTATTGGTTCGTGTAGTGATTAAAAGAGAAATAATTTCATAAACTTCTACTAAACCTACTGAAAAGTTTATGTATTAAAGGCACGTTTCTTTTTCTATGCAATTCTGACAAAGCAGATTTGTCATTATGACTGTTAAATACCAATCTTTCATGTAGTTCACAGATTGCAACACCTTTTCACGCTGATTAAAGGAGTAGAAGCATGGTCATTTCCGAATGTACTTTTGACCAAAAAGCAATTCTACTTTCATATTGGAGTATTTTCTTCACATTTCTCACCCCAAATTTCACCCACTTAGGGGGTGAATTTCTCAAAACACTGAAACACGTTTTTTAATTTCCGAAAGAGAAGTAAAAAAACCAGTTTAAAAATATAGGTTTAAAAATGCTTTAATAGTTCTTAAATAATGATTTATTATTTCAAAAATACTTCACCTCATTAAGGACTGTGTTTCCAAAATAACTGAAACAAGACTTTTTATTTAAAACCGAGAGATCAAACACTAGTTTCCATAGGTCTAGCTTCAACATTCTCTTAACAGCGACATATTAAAAAAAAAAAAAGCTTCCATCCCGTATTTCACTCCCTTAGGGGTGGAGTTTCGAAAAATCTCTTCTCAACCTGCAGTACAGGATCAAACACGCTTTCCAAATGTCGAGTTTCTATACTTAGCGATTTGGGCTGGGCGATGATGAGTCAGTGAATCAATCAGAACATTTCTTTTTGTATGTTTTGTTCGGGAACAGTCTATAAAGCTTGTAATGGTGTTGCACGGTAAGTTATGCTGATAGTTAACCGTTAAGGAAAAGTTTCGTTGCGTCGAAGTTAATGAGAACTGAAGTTAACCAATCAGGCCGTTGCGTGCAGAGACACATGGCCCGCCGGATACAGTTAGTGTCAGTTCCTCTCATAGTGTCAATAGTAGCAGAAGAGACTGCTGAGCTTTAGGCTCGGTTTTGATTCTTACTACCGACTAATGTCCAATATTGTATCGCTGCCTTGTTCCGCTTTAGGAAACCAAACGAAGAACACGTTTAGCAAAACCATCTCTCGCTGGCCGCTTAATATGCGCTCGCAACGTCCGGATTGACGAACTTCAAAGCTAATTCACTTGGAAGCGGCGCAATGTATCTAATATTTTTCGTAACAATTATTTCCCAGCATAATCTACGCTACAACACCCTTACAAGCTTTTCAAGCTGTTTCTGACACACTTTGTATAGAGATTACGTATCGTATAATACACTCCTGCAAATGGAAAAAAGAACACATTGACACCGGTGTGTCAGACCCACCATACTTGCTCCGGACACTGCGAGAGGGCTGTACAAGCAATGATCACACGCACGGCACAGCGGACACACCAGGAACCGCGGTGTTGGCCGTCGAATGGCGCTAGCTGCGCAGCATTTGTGCACCGCCGCCGTCAGTGTCAGCCAGTTTGCCGTGGCATACGGAGCTCCATCGCAGTCTTTAACACTGGTAGCATGCCGCGACAGCGTGGACGTGAACCGTATGTGCAGTTGACGGACTTTGAGCGAGGGCGTATAGTGGGCATGCGGGAGGCCGGGTGGACGTACCGCCGAATTGCTCAACACGTGGGGCGTGAGGTCTCCACAGTACATCGATGTTGTCGCCAGTGGTCGGCGGAAGGTGCACGTGCCCGTCGACCTGGGACCGGACCGCAGCGACGCACGGATGCACGCCAAGACCGTAGGATCCTACGCAGTGCTGTAGGGGACCGCACCGCCACTTCCCAGCAAATTAGGGACACTGTTGCTCCTGGGGTATCGGCGAGGACCATTCGCAACCGTCTCCATGAAGCTGGGCTACGGTCCCGCACACCGTTAGGCCGTCTTCCGCTCACGCCCCAACATCGTGCAGCCCGCCTCCAGTGGTGTCGCGACAGGCGTGAATGGAGGGACGAATGGAGACGTGTCGTCTTCAGCGATGAGAGTCGCTTCTGCCTTGGTGCCAATGATGGTCGTATGCGTGTTTGGCGCCGTGCAGGTGAGCGCCACAATAAGGACAGCATACGACCGAGGCACACAGGGCCAACACCCGGCATCATGGTGTGGGGAGCGATCTCCTACACTGGCCGTACACCACTGGTGATCGTCGAGGGGACACTGAATAGTGCACGGTGCATCCAAACCGTCATCGAACCCATCGTTCTACCATTCCTAGACCGGCAAGGGAACTTGCTGTTCCAACAGGACAATGCACGTCCGCATGTATCCCGTGCCACCCAACGTGCTCTAGAAGGTGTAAGTCAACTACCCTGGCCAGCAAGATCTCCGGATCTGTCCCCCATTGAGCATGTTTGGGACTGGATGAAGCGTCGTCTCACGCGGTCTGCACGTCCAGCACGAACGCTGGTCCAACTGAGGCGCCAGGTGGAAATGGCATGGCAAGCCGTTCCAGAGGACTACATCCAGCATCTCTACGATCGTCTCCATGGGAGAATAGCAGCCTGCATTGCTGCGAAAGGTGGATATACACTGTACTAGTGCCGACATTGTGCATGCTCTGTTGCCTGTGTCTATGTGCCTGTGGTTCTGTCAGTGTGATCATGTGATGTATCTGACCCCAGGAATTGTCAATAAAGTTTCCCCTTCCTGGGACAATGAATTCACGGTGTTCTTATTTCAATTTCCAGGAGTGTATAACATTGATTAGGACAGCCAACATCATAACATATGTTGTCATAACATTTACTCCGTTTCTAAACAGTTCAGCAATGGTTAGTGTAATGTGTGAATGTTGTTAGAGCGTTGAGGAGAAGGTGCAACAACGGGAAGAGGTGTAAATATGAGCATCCCTCCTGAAAGGGGTATGGGAAGTGCTGCAGGCTGGTGGCCAGGTACCACTTGGTGACACAAGATACCAGTGAGCAGCTGTGGGTATCTTTTCAAGTACAGTGGATGCAACGCCTGTTATTGTGCGAACTGGTGTTTGTTACAGACTACAAATGTTTGATAGATTTGTGAAAAAATGGTTTCTTTTTACATGCTTATGGTTAGTTCAAACTAATTTTGCAGTAGTATATGGATAGTAGAATCCAAAGCAACATTTAGAAACACGTATTTTGTCACCCACGTACTTAGGTTATCTGTGATAGGGGTCAGCTTTCTTGGGGGGTGTTGGTTAAGTATGGGCCCTCATTCAAACACCGCTGTGTTCCTTGGGGACTTCAAATACAGCTTTCCGATATATCTCCTCTCCCCAACATTAAGGAGAGGATCAATACACGGGGATGCAAAGCAGCAAGCATCAGCCTCTTCACTGAACGCCCTGCAGGGATCAGCTGAGCAAATCACTTGACGAAAGTGCTGTCAAGAAGAGGTCGTTGAGTTTTTCAAGGGCTGGAGAATGGTTAGTGGGCAAGCGTGGGGAGATCAAAAGCCTGCAGTAAAAGCACATTCCACCCATGAAATGATCCGAGTTTTCATCAGGGGTAGACCAGACTTGGGCAAGGAGAAGTTCTTTGAAGACACTTGTGGAGAAGTGTGTGTTAAATGTGTCACGTGCTAAATGTGGACACACTTAGATTTCTCAGGGGCTGAACGACCAATTTAAGTTTGCAATTCGTGTAAATAATTTTTGATTCGATGCTTATTTAAAATGCTTTTATAAACAATCTGCTCGTTATAAACTAGTCTACTATTTGTAATGTTTTATCCAGCTTTATTAAAACATTTTAAGAGGTTTTTGTGACTTTTCTTGAAAGCTTTCGTTGCTCTTGCTAGTCACAGTGACAGTGTGCTTCTCACTGGGAACCTTTACCATATGGGTGTTCACGCTGCTACCATTACCACTTACCCCTAACTCTTACATGTAACTCATTACCCATTACCCCTCTACCTTTTACATATTATCCATTAGCTCTTCCCCACTACCCATTAGCCAAAATTAATTTATTGTTTACTACTAGCTACTTACTCTCTATTGTCACTTATTTACTGTTACCTATTTGCCATTTTCTGTTTACTGATTTCATTTACCATTCATTATATACCCTTACCTGTACCCACTGCCCATTTTCCATTGTTCTCTACACATTTGGCGTAACCCATTTATTGTTTACCATTACTCATTTATCATTTATCATTACCCATTTATTGTTACTCTTTTACTGTTTACTGTTACCTATTATTAATTTCCCACTTAGTGTTTACCATTTAACATTACCCATTTAACATTTATCTTACAGTACTAAATGGTTGATATCTTTTGCTGATAATGCCTTGTATTGCAATATCCTTATGCTGCTTGGAGTGAAAGAAGTTTGTCATCTTCTGCTGATAATGTTAACATGTGCTGTTCATACAACACATTAATACCAGTCATTACATTGGTTCTTTAGTACTTTCAGTTATCCAAGAAATAAGGGAACTATACTTTCAACTATATCCATTCAGTCATTGAAACATTTTAGTGAGAGCATTGTAGCATAGTAACCTTACCTTTCAGTTCAAGACCCTTGTCTTCTTCTGTCAATAATGCTAAATCATGCAGTCACACAGTGGAATCAACTGTCTTAGAACTGGATATTTTCTAGAAATTTAATACATCAGAAGTGCTCAGGGAAATTTCTAAGATTTTCTAGCACCTGCTATGGTGTATCAGTTACTGGAAGATTTACCAGTGTGAGTGGTGCTATATGATAAATGGAAATTGCTACGAGGGTAATAGTAAACAGTGAAGCTACGTGGTAAACTTGTAACAATAATGACAAATGTGTAACGGTAAATCAGTAGCATTAAATGAGTGATGGTAAATTTTTAATGGGTAATAATAGACAGTTAATGGGTATGAGTAATGGTAAACAGAAAACAGGAAAAAGATAAATGAGCAAACAGCTTGTAGGTTAACAGTGAAAATTAAATGGTAGATGAGTTCACTATATGAAGCCCCCAGAAGCAAAATACAGTGAGTGCACTATAACATTTTTTTTTCAGGAAATGCAAAAATCTTCTTACTTACTTCATATGGCAGATATTCGAAATTACTTTTCACCATACATTTATGCTTACCTAAGGAGTACATTTCTGACAATACCTGAAATATTCGGCTTTTATTTTGCTAGTTATTATCTAAAATAATTTGGATTCACCGATTTTTGCCTTTGTTTCCAGGGATCTACAGAGTTATGCTTCTGTGTAGATCGATGGGCATATATTATGATTGTATAAAAATAAAAGGACACCTTAATACTGTTACAAAAGTTTTAATGACTAAAACTGAATGTTATTACAAAGTATGTGACGTTAAACAATAGTCTGAAAGTAATTATTCAAGTCCTGTCTCATCCTCTCGAAATTACACTGGCAACTCATTGTCCTCTGGATGAATTTCAAAGTCTGAATCTTCATCTGCATTGATCCCAGCTGTCTGACAATGGATTACATTCTTGTAGAAAGCAACATTTTCGTTTTCTTAGGAAGTGTGCCCGAAATGCTTTTTGAGCAGGAAAACAATATCCTTCAGTTTAGCTTCCATTAAGGATCTTCGAATTCTGATAACGTTTGGCTCCATGGACGAGTAGGCTTTGCCTCATCTGCATACCCCTCTTCGTTCACCAGCATCCATTCTATAAGCCACCACACCCCTTCCTAGTGCGTTTCTTTGTTTACTTCTGGTGATCACAACCCGTTTTACAGGAGCAAATCTGAAGTGCCATTAACGAGGTGGCTTAATGACATCAGTAACTGCATCCTTCCAACACAGATTGCTGACGTCTAATCCTAATTGAAAAACTATTTCGTGATCCTCAAACACTTCATTGTACTCACTCGGTGAGATAATTGTGACTTTAGACCTGAGAACCTTTTCTTTTCGACCATAAATTCTGTCGGGCGGTAGAAACGAATGTACAACCATCGGATAGAGTATCTTCACTCGTTTCACGTTGACAGGAGCTTCTTGTGTTAGCCAGTGGCACAGCATACCCAACATCGTCTGAATTTTGTTTTGCCCTCCACAACTGTGTGACATCAGTCAGATGGTATGGATATCAGTTAGGCCTGTAGATGTTAACCTCTGATGTACCCAAGACACAATTTCATTGGATCCCTCTGCAAAGTCTGTTTCTTTCCATGTGTATATAAATGTATTCTCCTTGTTTTGCCGTGAACCAGATGGTCCTTGACAGATTTTAAAATTATACACGTACCTTTGACGTGTATAATAAACACTTTGATCTTGCAGTTTAAGCAGTGGAAGGTTTTTCTGGCAGTCAAATATCACCATTGTCCTCAACTTTCAGTATATCAAAAACAGCATTTGCCTTAGTTTTGTGTAAACCAAGTTGTGTTATCAATTCTTGTTTCTTCACCTCATCTCCAGTTTTTTGGGTTACTAGCTTTATTTGTTGTTATAAACTGATGCACACTGAGGAACAGTCGGTTGCTGGGGAGGCGAAACTTATAATCAGATACAAAAGTTGATCTGAAAAACTAGTACGTAACTGTATCCACAGTTTTCTCTAGATCCACATTAAACGTTTTAGAAAGCTTCTAAAGAGTCTACTGATGTTTTTTCCACGGCTGTAGTGTGATTGCACTGGTTTCAGCTTCTCAATAAACTCCTTAACCGCATCTCGTTTTCTTTGATAAATATTCGCCATTCGGTCTCCACCTCGTCTTTAAATTGGAGCTTCTCCTGTCTGTAAGTACCGTCTACAGACTCTTTGTATTCTCGCTGTTGATATGCCAAGAACACTAGTAAACATCTTTTGGCACACGCGCAATTGCTGAGTCTGGTTTACCGCTTTCAAATGGGGCAAATAGTATCTGATTGAAGTATTTATGACTTTTCCTGGAATCTGCTGCTTCAATCCGACGCCTCCTTGGAGATTCGACTGATGTATGTATAATTATAAACTAGCCCTGTTTAATTTTTTCTGTAACTTTATAAAAGGCCTGATGTGATCTCCTTATATTTTGCACTGATACTCTTGCACACTGGTATACTGATGAAGCTTCATGCTTGCAATGGGGACGAACTGGAAACCCACTTTCGGAATATCTACCAAAGAACAGTACTAATAAGGAGAAAGCTACGATCATGCACTAAAAATCATATACTGTACTACGTTTTCCTATTCAAATGATTATAAAATCAATTACGCACTGTTCGTTCAAGGACATCGTTCCTGACTGCAGCCATACGAATTGACCATAATTTGTATTAACATAAATCTGAAACATCACACTGTAACCTACTGTTTACAGAAATGCTGGTAATGAAGTTCTTATTATTTCCATGCAGTGCAATAGCACAAAATACTAGGGTTGAGGACTAAATCTTACCTCATGCGTTTTGCTTTGTTCCTCTTCCAGTCAGAAGGACTGGCAAATTTTTTATGGCCTTTTCCTTTTGGAACTGATTGTACATGTCTTTCATCAGTAACATCCATGATTATGGAGGAAATGATGAAGCACTCTTCGTATTTTATCCAACAACAAAACCACAAACGCTCTCCATGCACTCACAAACAAGCCAAGCCAAGAAAAACTCGCCAATATGGCTAGGTAACAGTTGACGTGCTACTGTTTTTTGTTTCACATTAGTTTTCAGTAGGGACAACTTGACAAATTGCCACCATAGGCTCAAAAGTAAATCTTATGAAGTAATAAGCTGGGAAAATATTCAGACAAAATACGTCATGTGTACAAAGTGAGTTTTGCATCTTCAAACCTTTTTAATAATGGTGCATGATAAGGATACAACATGTTCTGCTTCTTTATCATACAATGGATTCACTCAGTTTTGCTTTGCAACTAGAAGTGGAAAGACAGAGTTTTGCATCTGTAGACGGTTTTCGAGGTACATTTTAGGGCAGAAAAAGCAGTTTTTTCATGTTTTTAAAGCGTAATCGATGGAAGACAGCACAGAGAGCACAATGGTTGCACAAACTCATTTTGGAGGAAAACTGGATTTACGGCAGTTTGCCTCTAGACGCCTCATATATGGGTTAACAGTAAACAGGTAAATGGTAAATGGGTAAATGATAAATCTGTATACTGGAAACAAATACTTGGTAAATAGTTAATGGGTAAATGTTGAATGGTAAATGGGTTAATGGTAACCAGTAAATAGTATATAGGTAAAATCTAAATGGGTAGATGGTAAATGAGTGAAAAATAGATGGGTAAATGACAAACAGGTAAATGAGTGCTCAGTAGTGGGTAAATGGAAATGGGTAAAAGATAAATGACTAAACAGTAAACAGGTAATAGCAAATGGTAAATGGGAAACAGCAAACAGTAAATGGGAAATAGTAAATAGGTAATTTGAACTATAAATAGTACACAGTAAATAGCAAATGGTAAATGGCAAGCAGATAACATTAAACAGGTAGACTGTAAATAGTAAATAGGTAATAGTAAATAGATAATGGTAAAAATTAAATGGGTTATGTCTAATGGTAAAGCCGCATGGAGAGGCTGTGCAGTAAGAGGCGCTATGTTACTAATCGTGTGGTCCCTCACGTTGGAGGTTCGATTCCTCCTTCAGCTGTGGGTGTGAGTGTTGTCCTTAGAGTTAAGTTAGTTTAAGTAGTGTGTAAGTCTAGGGACTGATGACCTCAACAGTTTGGTCCCTTAGTAATTCACACACATTTGAACATTTTTTCTAATGTTAAACAGGAAATGGGTAAATGGTAAACCGTGCTGAGTAAACACATAAATGATAAATGACTAAATAGGCAACAGGTAAATGGTAAATTGCTAAATTGGAAGTGGGTGGGAGGTAAATGGGTAAATGGTAGATGGGTTATAGATAAACAGTTACAGGGGTAACTGAGAAAATGTTTAAAAAGTAAACAGCTAAATGTTTACATTATTCCTTTGGCATACTAGGTCTGGAGGCGACTGTTGGGTCGTAATGATCCACACATCTTCTGGCGGCTCCAAATTTTCCACTGTTTGTCATCGCACAGCGGCATTGTATGCTTGGTGAGCTACTTTTACTTCCTTGCAATGGTGTCGAGACTCCACAGTATTCGTAAAGACTGATTTTGCTCTCTGCTGCGAGTATGATAATTCTGAGTGATTCTTTTCCTGCTCGTGTTTGTGTCTTGCTGCTTTTATATCGGATTCGTTTCAGCCTTCTGTTGTTATTTGTTCTTGCACTGGCCAGGCAATTTGAAGAACGTGTTGCACCTATCAAAACATGATAGCTTCCATTTGGTGATTGACATAGAGTTGTTCTTTGACGGTGTGTTTTAAATTATTGAGGTTTCACAAATTGTTTTAATGTTTAGTGTGTTATTTTATAGGACATTCAAAGTATTTTTGGTCTGACATGTTGTGCATTAAATCGCCAAATCGCTTTTTCAGTTATTTGAGCCTGTAAGCTTATTATGCTCCTTACCTGGGCGAATCTTGTTGAATGTATTTTAGTAGGTTATACCTCCAAGCCAAGCTTGGGTTCACATAGGTTCATCAGACAACCGGCCGCGTCTTCATTCCACCTATCTTTTCTGTCCCGCTCATCCGTTAAGTTGCACCATTTCCGTCTTTCGGCGTGATTTGAAGCTGAATGTCGGTTGGCCACGGAACTTCTCCACTATCGGGTGTAAGTGAGGTGTGGTTGTCTTGGTCAGTTACCTTATCTTTTAGCAACTTTTTACAACTTTTTTGTCCGCAATGCCAGCGTTTAATCTGATTACTTACGTTTTCTTCGTCTTACTTAACATTTACCTCTTTGTTCATCAGGCTATCATAGTATGCCTTGGGGCGTGTTCCCATTGGTTCCTTAGAAAAGGAGTGTGGTTAGGAACGTATCGGTCCTGCCATAAGTAAATTCGGTTCGTCGGCCGAACCACACTGCCCAACAAGTGACGGATTCTTATCAAGGAGCTTAAATTGCTTTTGTTCCCTTTTAATGAATCTCTTTTCAGATAAGATTCAATTGTTTGTTGTATTTTAGTCAAACATATTCAAGAAATGTTTGTAGACTACCTGTCTGAAGACTGTTTTCTCAGAACATTTGAAGAGACTTATGTAACTTCATATATATATGAATGACTTTTGGAGAGTTGAGAATACTCAACCCTTTAGACACAGACCCGTAGAAATAACACAGTATGAGCAGACGCTAGCAAGAATGGGGCCTGTAGGAGAGAAAGCAACGCCGGACTGTGTAGGTTCTTGCTAGACTAGTCACTTAACTGAGCAGACAAGACAGTGCGTAAGATCTGTGTATTCAGAAATGATTGTCCATACAAAACGATCGCACGTGAGCTTCGAGGTTGTCTCATGACAGATCATAATACGTATCAGCACAAGGACGTCATGTACATGTAACAGCCACAGTTACTATTTTTGTGTATAGTGGGGCTAATGGTAGCTGCCGGCATATGTTAATACTGATCTTAATAACGGATGTGACTCACAGGATATCACGAAGTCCGAAAGGTTCACTACCACCAAAGCTGATCTGTCACAATGAAAAATACTGTGCACAAGTGTATACGGATAGAAATCGGATAAAAAAAGCCTTACCCGTTATGGATGAGGATCACTGCGGCTGTAATGAATAAAGGTTTCTTGGAATCACTGCAACCACTCGCCCTTTGTTTTGTACAATTTTTATTACCCCATTATCGGTTTCAAACCGCCTAGCGTTTCATCATCTGATGGACAAGTTTATTGACTGTTTGCAGTAATGTGGGAGTCGTGTTGGCTAGATGTATGAACAAAACATGCAAGCATTGAGTTTAGCGAAAATTATCCACATTATTAGATCGGTTTTGTTGAATTAATTAGTTATTGGTGTCTGTTAGTTGGTTCTTGGTGAACAAAGTATGAATGTTTTCCAGTGATGATAATTTTACTGCTCTTCACACACTTAGCAACAATTAACACGTTCTACATGCTTTACATAACGTAAATAAAACAAGGGGTATAATTAAAGTTATGTCAAAGAGTTTGTGTTAGGGCAGAGTATCTCCTTGTTCAGTTCTTGTAATACACACTGACGACAATAAGTACGTATCTATTTCTCTTTTCCAAAAATAACATGTAATTATATGGAAAAATGGAATTGTACTATTTATAAGATCTATTAATCAACGAGTCTTGAATATATTACATCTTCAATTTTTGCATTGAAATTTCGTTTGGCATTTCATTTATCTTCCTTTAAGTAAAATTGATCAATACTTATGAAGTAAGCATACATCATAGCATTACTTTATTTTAATAATGAAACGTTAAGTAGGATGATATGTGGGAGGTGTATGAATGAGTATATTTGTTTTGCTTGCATTCTAGAGAAGGCTTTGGCTAAAAATTTACGTGAACACTCTGTTCATGGTACCTGGCTGCTGTTCAGTACGTGAGTAGCAATCTATCTCCTTCACAGTATACTTATTTCCTCATACAGTTGTTGTAAATAATCCACTGCACATAATTACAACACCAGAAGATAAAAATGACTTTCATTACGCTGCAATAAGGATGTCTGAAGCACAAACGTGCGTTGACAATGCTGCAAACAAAAGTTTTGATCACTTACCCATGGATACAAAATGGGTGACACAGGAAAATAAAATTTGAAATTACTCTGAAAACGTTTCTCTTTGACAGATCCTCCTATTCCGCAGAAGGTTATCTATTACTGCAATTTTTGGATGGTGATGGGCATGAATTACTAACATTTGTCTCGGTGATTAAAAAACGAAAAGCTTGTAAATGATCGGAATGGAGGGACATTTATAAAAGAGATTGATGTCAGTATGTGATAACTCGTTCCCCACCATTACAATTTATCGTGAAATTGATACATTGAACATGAAACTAACTATTGGTATAGCACAAAACATGGTATAGGGTTATTTCCTTTGAAAACCTCAAAATGAAATTCAAAAGTAAAATAACGCCGATGATTAGAGTATATGTACATTCCAACTGTGCTATGTCTGGTTATTCCTGAGAAACTGACAGTTACTGGCAAGAAACAGTCTCATAAAAAATGTTACTTACGTACCTGTTTAAGCAAAACATCCGTTCCTTGGGTTCTTAAGCGTTTGAGACCATTCCTGTAATCATACTTATAGCAATTCACAATTCTGGAAGATTTTTAAATATTAATCTTTTTTATCCTCTAAATTGTTATTATTGGCCACACACTGAATGGTTCGTCATGGGTGAGATTTCAAAGTGAGACATATTGCAGTGGACTAATGCACTTAGAATCTAATAAAACAAGAACTCTATTCTACATGGAGGAATTCCTCTCTGCAGTTCTGTTTCGTTGACATTTCAATAACAGTTAACACTGTTGACATGCGCAAGACACAGAAGCAAGCCTTGCATCTTCCATTATTACAACGTTATGGGCTAACGAAGAACATACACACAAATTTTTTGCAAATCTGAACATTGAAAATGTTATGATACGAGTTGAAAGTTGGAAATGCAACGAACAAGAACCTATCATGGGCTCAGCAATACTTTGCTGACTACGGGCTTCTTGACCCCGCCGTTTCTGTGCTGGGGGCTGGTAGGCGCCACTAGTCCTCTGTTGTTGTAAGCTCTGGGCATGCTTCAGCGACAACTGTACTGCACTGCAGTGGAACGTTCTGTGTCACAGCACAGGGAACTGAGATTCACGATGCTGGAAGATTTTTAAACATTAATCTTTTTTATCCTCTGAATTGCTATTATTGGCCACAAACTGAATGGTTCATCTTGGGTAAGATTTCAAAGTGAGACATGTAAATTGCAGTGGACTAATGCAGTGAGTTCACCGCCCACATCGTGAGGATGGTAAAAACCTCTATAAAACACCCCTAAATGTCATGAAGTGCTGCGTGCTGAAAAGTTGCAGGGCTGTTGACAACAGTCGATAGCGGGCAACCTATGGGTGTGAGGTAGTGGGCGAATTGTGGCGCCCTGAAAATATTCTAAGTTCGGAGTTGGCGTGGCCGCACGGGCCGCTCGGCGGGCGCGGGCTGCTCGGCGGGCCGACCACGTGGTGCCGGACACTGGCCGAAGCAAGAGGGGTCCAGCCCAATCGCGTGGCTGGGAATTCCGTTGTGGCGCTGTGACGAGGACGGTGCTTTGGGTCGATGAAGGAGACGTCTGTGCCGGCAGTGCCAAAGATGGTGGACTTTGTGAAACCATAATAGCAAATGTTTCACAGTTCGTATAGAAATTAATAGAAGCCAGATGAATGATGATACCTCAAAAAGAAACACGTACATTACCATTATTTTCACGACGATTCTGATGGTGTAATCAGATTTTCAATATCTTTATTAGTTTAAAGTTGAGTATCTGACTGTAAACTATACAAGTACCACCATGCAACGAATTTCCAAAATCTAATCGCTTCATCCGATTTTATCGATCGACATGTCTTTAGAAAGCTATTAGTGTAAACCTAAATTGGTATAAATTACAGGCATTTAGCTTGAATAGTACATGAGTTATTGGAGGTCAAAATGGCCGATTACTATCACGTCAGGCCATAAGTACTCCACAGTTACACAAAAACGGTATCAGCATGCTTATAAATATACTTATTCCTCTATGTATTTGTATATATGCGATATATATTATTCATGGAGAAACTGGTCACATATTTACTGTATTTTAGAAGGCACAGAGACATTAGACTACTGCCCTACTTTTGCTAGATATTCCTTTGATATATGTTTATTTAATTTGTTTATGTATTTAACAATGTATTTTAGAGCATGTTTATGGTCCAGCTGTAGGAATATTTATTTAATTTCAAGTCATTTAAAAGTAAATTCAGTCTTTCGAAAGTGTTTGATGTTTGTGAGTGTGCATTGGCTTGAAGACATGGCAGGAGCGCTCTAGCCAATCACAGCGCTCTTGAATGGGGAGGCTCGATGGAAGTGGGAGAACGGTATGGTATGACACAGGACACGGAGTGTGTGACAGGACGCGATGGATGGACAGTCGCGGGAAAGGGAGAGAGCAAAGCGGTTTGCGCGTGGTCGCGGCAGATAGAAATATGTCGTAGTGGTGACGTGCACTTGAGAGATTTCCGTGGCTTCTACAGTGAAGATGTAGTGTGCGTTTAGAAGAGAATATCTCGTGAGCTATGTTGTTGTTCATAACCAATTACGTGCAGTAGGAATCTATTGTTTCCCTGTCGTTCAACTTATATTTTATTTATTTGCTGGACCATCGACACCAATAAGTGTTTTGCAGAAATATACCAGATTCTCAACAGTACTTCTACTATCGTACACATCATTTAAAGTCGTTAAGGTAGTACCTGCAGATTCCATTTAATTTCAATCTTTCATTTACACATTTCTACGTTACATTCGCAATTTCCGAGTTAGAGAAACCTTCAACCATTCGATCCATGTATGTATGCATATCGTATACTGTAGACGCAGCAGTATTTGGTAACTACGTATCCCAGCCCCTAGACAACGAAACCAGCCAAAACTTTTAATATTTCACCTTTGAGCCTGAGTACATAGTTGAACACCACACCATCATCATTTTCATTCATTTTCTATCTAAAAGCGCGTGTGGGGAACCTGCCACACCTCAGTTGTACAGTCTTAACTAGGCACGCCCGACTCTCTCTAGGTGGACTTTCATTTCCCTATCTTCTCGTGGATCTGAGATCAATCCTTCGAAATATTCTCTTCCACCTCCCAGTGGAATATGTGAGCCGCTGGTAAGTGCCAATACCCAATGAAATAAGAGGGCTAGTGCAGCCAGTCCTCCTGACTTGGGTGTGAAATCTAAGAGATTCAGGTCTATTAATAGAACATTTGCTGTCAGTGAGAGTGCATTTTTAATAGTAAAAAGGAAAGAGGGCAGCTTTAGAAAGTTTCGCCTTTCTATATTCTAAAAGTGCTAGGAGGCATTGCTGGCAATTTAAAATCCGTTAAGCGATTGCATGCTATCGAACCTGAAATACACAGCACCTTGAATTGCAGCAACGGTGTTGTGACCTGTAGGGATCTGGTTGATATTCCTAAGGAGGAACTGGAAGATGAGTGGGCTCCAGAAGTAACAGTTGACTTGCAAAATTTCATGAAGAGTTTGGATAGGGATAATGTAAGTTATGACTCCTTTATCCTGACGTTTAATAGCACAAGACTTCCTGAGCATTTCTCTGCCCAGCGACTGGGTATTTGTGTCCTTATCATTTCATCATCATCATCATCATCATTCATGATAGTGGCTAGATTCGACTGAGAAAAAAATTGGATTATGTCAAAATTGTGACTTTCGGCGCCGATGACCACGCAGTTGAGCGCCCCGCAAATCAGACATCATCATCATCAAACTTCCTCAGCGTGTTAAGGCAGATTTCCTTTGCCTTGTCGTTCGGCCTTACATACGCAACCCAATGCCAACGCATTGGGCACAATACTCTTGGATGTCATGGAGTAGCTGCCTGGTAAGGCTGCCCATGAAGGTTCCCATGTTTGTCTCCACTGAAGTGTGTGAATTGCTCTGCAGTTCCTCTGCTTGGAGTCGGGGTTGCAGTGTGTGCCTCGAAGAACGGTAGATACAAGAGCTTAAAACTATGAAGTGCATGTCATATGAGGTCAAAAATTGTATAAATCTATGAATGCCTCAATGTTCACTACCTCCTTCACTTCAGTTGCTAATCAGCCAGTGCAGAAAGCTGATGTTGCTACACAAACGAAGGTTGCCAGCGTCAGTACTAGTACACTTTAAAGCATGTGATGCCCCTCCAGGCAGGGACTACTCAAGAGGACATCGTTATCAGGAGAAACAAAACTGGCGTTCTATGGATAGGAGCGTGAATTATTAGACCACTTAATTGGGCAGGTAAGAAAATTTAGGTTAGAAAATTTAAAAAGTTAAATGCATAGGTTAAAGTTAGATATAGTGGGAATTAGTGAAGTTGGGTGGCAGGAGGAACAGGATATCTGCTTAGTTGAATTCAGGGTTATAAGTACAAAATCAAATAGGGGAAATCCAGGAATAGGTTTAATAATAAATAAAAAATTAGGAACACGGATAAGCCACTATGATCAGGACAGTGAACGCATTTCTGTAGCCAAGACAGTCACGAAGCCCACACCCTCTACAGTAGTACAACTTTATATATCACCTAGCGCGACAGATGAGGAGATTGAGGTAATGTGTGATGAGATTGAAAGAAATTATCCAGATAGATAAGGGAGACAAAAATATAATAGTCACTGGGACTGGAATGCGGTAGTAGGAAAAGGAAGAGAAGGAAAAGTAGTAGGTGAATGTGGACTGGAGAAAGGAATGAAAGAGGAAGCTGCCTGGTAGAGTTTTGCACAGAGCATAATTTACTCATTGCTGACACTTGTTTTAAGAATCGTAAATGAAGGTTATATGCGTGGAAGAGAGCTGGAGACTCTGGATGGTTTGAGATAGATCATGTAATGGTCAGATATTGGTTTAGGAACCAGGTTTTAAATTGTAAGACATTTCCAGGGTCAGATGTGGACTCTGACCACAATCTATTCGCTACGAACTGCAGATTAAAACTGAAGTAACTGCAAAAAGGCAGGAATTTAAGAACATGGAACCCGGATAAACTGAAAGATCAGGAGTTGTAGAGAGTGTCAGAGGGAGGATTAGTGAACGATTGACAAGAAGAGGGAAAAGAAATACAGTGGAAGAAGAATGGGTATATACGGTAGCAGAGGATCACGTAGATAAAAAGATGAGGGCTACCAGAAATCCTTGTCTAACACAAGAGAAATTGAATTTAATCGACGAAAGGAGAAAATATAGAAATGCAATAAATGAAGCAGGCTAAAGGGAATGCAAACGTCCAAAAAATGAGTTCGACAGAAAGCGCAAAAGGCTTAGCAGTAATGGCTAGGGAACAAGCGTAAGGATGTAGAAGCGTATATTTCTACGGGTAAGATAGATTCTGCCTACAGGAACATTAACGAGACCTTTCGAGAAAAGAGAACCGGAAGTATGAATATCAAGAGCTCAGATGGAAAACCACTCCTAAGGAAAGATGGGAAAACGGAAAGGTGGAAGGAGTACACAGAGGCTCCATACAAGGGAGATGTACTTGAGGACAATATTATGGAAATGGAAGAAAACATAGATGAAGATGACAAGGGTAATGCGATAATGCGTCAAGAAGCTGACAAAGCACTGGAAGACTTACGTCAAAACAAGGCCCTGATAGTAGGCAACACTCCGTTACAGCTACTGATAGCCTTGGGAGAGCCTGCCATGACAAAACTCTTCCGTCTGATGACCAAGATGTATGAGACAGGCAAAATAAATTCATACTTCAAGAAAAATGTAATAATACCAACTCCAAAGAAAGCAGGTGTGACAGGTGTGAAAATTACAGAATTATTAGTTTAATAAGTCACGGCTGCAAAATACTAAAACGAATCCCTTACAGAAAAATGAAAAAAACTGGTACAAGTCGACCTCCTGGAAGATCAGTTTGGGTTCCAGAGAAATGTAGGAACATGCGAGGCAATACTGATCCTACGACTTCTCATAGATTATAAGTTAAGGAAAGGTAAACATACGTTTATAGCATTTGTAGACTTAGAGAAAGCTTTTGACAATGTTGACTGGAATACTCTCTTCCAAATTCTAAAGGTGGCAAAGGTAAAATACAGGGAGCAAAAGGCTATTTACAATTTTTACAGAAACCTAATGGCAGTTAAAAGTCGAGGGGCACGAAAAATCTTTTACTGTTTATTTTATTTTACTTTATTTTATTTTTTAAAAAAAAACCGCGAAAGGCGAAGGTCCCGAGTTCGAGTCTCGGTCCGGCACACAGTTTTAATCTGCCAGGGAGTTTGATATCAGTGCACACTCTGCTGCAGAATGAAAATCTCTTTCTGGTATCATTTGCATGATAAATCGTAAATGATGTGGAACGAGTCATCATATAGTGATATCAATCTCTTTTGTAAATATGCCTCCATTCCGATCATTTATAGGTTTTTTCGTTTTTTACTTAAAGAGATAGATGTTAGTAATTCCTACCCATCACCATTTACACACTACAGTAATAGATAACCTTCCACGGAATGGGAGAATTTGTCAAACATAAACGTTTTCGGTTTAATTTCAAATTTTATTTTGCTGTGTCATACATTTTGTATCAATGGGTAAGTGATCAAAGTTTTTGTTTGCAGCATTGTGAACCCCTGTTTGTACTAGAGAGATCCTTGATGCAGTGTAATGAAAGTCGTTTTTATTTTCTGTTACTGTAATTATGTACAATACTGTTCCTGTTGAAGTGCCGCGGATTATTTACAACAGCTTTATGAACAAGTATACTGTGAAACGGATAGATTGCTACTCACAAACAGAGCACCAGGCAGGCACCACGAACAGTGTGTTCACGTAAATTTTCAACCAAAGCCTTCTTTAGAAGGATGCAAAACACATACACACATTCATTACAACCACACACTCAAAACTTCGGCTGTTGTAGCCAGAACCTTTTTCAGTTATTGGCGGGAGGAATTTAGAGCATGAATGCTGTCGTAACAGTTAAGGTGTTTAGGTAACCATGTGCTTGCAGGAACGAGACTGTTGATACAGCGTGACTCGAATATCAGCGTGCTTGCGATTTGTAAGGCAATACTTATGAATGAAATGTAACTGCTTTAAATTTCAGATTACGTTCGGATCGATTAGTACACCGCAAACAACGCAAGCTGGCATTTTTGCTGTAACAACTGTGTCGCCAAACAATTTAAGCACCCAGCACCGTCAAAGCTGGGTACGGGCACGTGAGAATGATGTCACGAGGAAGTGTCACCACAGTGACCATTGGGGTGTGAATGCAGTGAATGTAATGGTTTGGGATACTTAAGATGGCTGACATTGCCTTCAAGTTTGTGACGTAATGACAAGTTCCATCTCTTTTTATCTCCATGATAGTGCCACCTCCCTTCTCTTTTTACCTCCATGGAGACAATCAAGGAAATCGAACTATCGTGGACAACGCAGAAGATAAGACAGGCACGCTCATAGTGCTTCGTTGAGGAATAATTGAAACTGGGTGATACTAACACAATAACATTATTAAGGTGAAAGTTTTAAAAACTGCTACTTATTTCTGCATCATCAAAGCAGTGTATACGTTACGTAGATCAGATAACCTGCATGTGGATCAGCAACAGGAGAAAAACTGGATACTAGCATTAAAAAAAAATAAAAATAAAAAAACTGTAATAAGCTAACCAACTAGTTGGATGCTGAGGCCAATACTTCACAAATTCAAATAGTCGAAAGTAACCAATAAAGGTCGGTGTTTTTGTTCCATTTGGTTATTGTGGGTATTGTCAGGGGACTGTCTTATGGTGTTTGTTATACGTATCTCTTGAAGCACGTTTAAAACACCTCCCTTTATTTTCTTACGTATTATCTCCAAGCTATTGTGGAGATCTGAACTCTTTCTTTAAAGTCAATTTCAAAATATCTATCAGTTTTCCCAATGTGATTTTGAGAACAGTCATTACAGGAAATTGAATAAACTCCTGTGTTCTTACTGCTACGATTACTACGATTTTTGTGACAAACACATGCAAGCGTATCAGCTTTCGCTAAGTTTGGCCATCAGCATAAGTTTCTTAATTTCGATCATTGATGGCTCCCAAAACATGTTAAAAAATAAACAATTTTTCAGTGTATTTCAATACATTGATTACATTATTCCTCATCAATAACTTTATTTTATTCTCCAATCACTCTAGGACTCAATACTTTCATGGATAACGTTTATGGACGGGGATCGTCTGTTTCTTCGCGTAGAATGACAGGAATATTTTTTAATCGGTAAAGTGCTGTGATTTTAACACATGTAAGTCCCGTTTTCGGTAGTTGTTCCACATTACATGGGATCATGCCCATTTCTTTTTCATTTTAGTAACTGATTCACTGTTTAGTTTCTGATCCCAGTTGCCATCCCATAGTTTTTTAGACTGTACATTAATGATTGTTGATGGTTTTTATGAATTGAGGAGAGCTGAGAACTTTGCCTGGCCATGTGAACTGTTACTCTGCGGCATTCTGTAACAACTTCCCACGTCATACGACGTAGCATTTGTACGTAACATTCTTTTGGTATGAAACTACAGATCTTAGTTATTAAATACGTATACTCCCGCTCTTTGTGGGGCGTCCGTGATCCACACGTAGTTTCCTATCTAGGTGTGTAAAATTTTCTTCCTTGCTTAAGGTTAGTCACTCAGTATTTTAAGATATCTGAGATAAGTTCATTTCCCGATTATCAAAGCATCAGTTTATAAAATTTTGTGTACAGGTATGCACCAGAAGAAGAAACCTAAGTTGCGAGGCTGGTTGTGTGGGTCTGTAACAGACTTAAATAAATACACCTACGACGGATTGTTAGACTTTTCACTCAGTTTTATATTTTAATAGCTTTAATGCCTTCATTTAAACAGCTGAGGTATTGCATCATTTATAAGTATTTTAGCTGTGGCTCTCCCCGTTTTAAAATCATCTATAACGAATTGGGAAATTTGTGTTTCTAGCGAAAAGTGTTTACAAATACGGAGTGCCGATATTACGCGTTCGCGCCCACTGAACGGTCCAGTGGACTGCACTCTGGGGATAACATATGCAAATTATTAGAACAGTGTGCGACGATATTTCAATTCATTCGATTAGTGTTGAGATTAAACGTGAACAGAAATGTGTGACAATGGTAGGGACTGTCTGCATTTAGAATGCAGTGAGAATATATAAATTCACTTTGTGCAAAGTTTTTGTGAGCTTAATTAATGCAAAATCTCTGTTATTTCAAGATAATGTTATTGACCAGGCAAAATCCTACTGAAACAACTTCCGTAGCGATCAAAACCAAACAGCTCTCATTCACAATGTCACAGTCCTTTAAAGTAGAGGTTAGACTGCCACATTATCCGACCACGAACAACACAAAAAATTTAACAGGGGGTGTTGTAACAGCGACTCCTCACCTGGAGAGAGATCACGCAACTCTGAAGCAGAAACTCCCTTCCCTCCCTCTCCCATCCTCCTACCACAAGATATTTTGCCAGCCTCTCTTTGGACCAACGCTATAATTGCCTGTTCGTTACCTTCAGCAGAGCACAGTATTATCTCTCACATCTACGCATCACTGCTTACACTTGGTGCATGTGACTTCGCCACTCTATTGCCATGATAGGACACCTTCCGCCATTTAGTATGTAGTCACTGCAAGGTTCCCTTTATCTTGTTCGTTGTAACATGGGTTCAGTTCTCTTTCTAGCATGTTAGAATTCCCTCATGAATTCAACTCTGTCCAGTTCGTTAGTAAAGCAGTTGCTGTGAAGTCATTCTGTAACTTCATGTGTTGATTCCTGTATTCATTGGCTGATGTCTCTGTCAATGTCTCCCATGTATGTCGGTAATACTAAAAATGTCACTGAAGAATCCTCTCAGCTCACCGTTTGTGAATTCTGGTAGAATATAAATCATTATCTATTTTACTAGTTGTCAGATCCATGGTCACCTTCCTCAGTCTCCTAATAATTTAGACCCCCTGTAAATAAGGATCAAGTCAGTTGCATCCACGGCTCAGGATATAAGGTATAAATTTTATGCCCTGCTAGTTGTAAATTTTGTCTCAGAAAGGCAAAGCCAGTCGCCACGACCTGGCAGTGCCGGGGCAAGCTACTTACGTCCTGCTGCCCTGCGTTTTGACTCAGCTGGGGTACCACAGTCTTTGAAGAAGACGTCTTTGAAGAAGAACAAAGCAGCAGCTGTGCACACTATAAGTGATGACCTCGATAAATATAGCGTCGAGGAAGAGGTCGATAAACTTATGAAGGTAATCGAGATAATATGCAGCACAAATAGTTATACATTGGCTTTCATCTGTATGCGTAATGAAAGTCCAAAGAGTGGATATTATGACTTATGATGCCATACAATCAAAAGCGCTTCTGGATAGGGCACATGGAAAATAGAAAGGAGGACCTAAAAAAAATAAAAAGATAAAAAAATAAAAAAGACACATCAGGAAGTAATTATCTGAATGGCATGGAAATCGATAAATGTGATGATATGTGCAGACAAACAAATGATAATTTCAGAAAAAAATGGATGATTTATTCCAGAGAAAGATTAACAAATTGAGGGAGTCAATTACTCATTGGTCCACCTCTGGCTCTTAGACGTTCGTCTTGGCATTGATTGATGCAGTTGTTGAATGTCATCTTGAGAAATATCGTGCCAAATTCCGACCAACTGGCACATCAGTTCGCCACAATGCCGAGCCGGTTGGAGGGCACGACCCATACTGTTCCAAACGTTCTCAGTTGGGGAGAGATCTGGGTACCTTGCAGGCCAAGGCAGTATTTGGGAAGCACGAAGACAGCCAATAGATATCCCCGTCATGTGGGGGCATGTATCATCATACTGAAATGTAGGGCAAGGGTGGCTTGCCACAATGGACAACAAAACGGGCCGTAGAAGATTGTCGACGTACCACTGTTTGTAAGGATGCCACGGGTGACAACCAAAGGGGTCCTGTTATAAAAGAAATGGCACCCCAGACCATTACTCCTGGCTGTCGGGCTGTATAGTGCACAATAGTCATGCTAGAACCACACCGCTGTCTGGGGAGTCTCCAGACGCGTCTTCGCTAACTTTGGCGCTCAATTCGAAGCGGGACTTATCACTGAAAACAAATCTTCTCCGGTCAATTGGATTCCTGGCCGGAGGCATATCTGAAGACTCCATGGACAGAGGTCGGACACGAACTTGACTGTCGCATTTTAAATTGCGTAACAACCGAGTGATGATCTGTGGTGCCAGTTCTTTTCATAGCAGGACTCCTCTGATTGATTGCAATGCGCAGTGGTACATCGACGATATTCTATGCCTTGTTTTTTGCCCTTCATGACAAATCATCGTGGGCTCACATTTAAGCAAGATAATGCTCTTCCACACACGGCGAGAGATTTAGCTGCTTGTCTTCGTGCTCCTCAAATCTTACCTCGGCCAAAAATTTCGCCGGATCTCTCCAGAATTGAGAATGTTAGGAAAATTATAGGAAGGACCCTCTAGCTAGCTAGGGAGTTTCATGATCTAACGCACCAATTGGACTGAATTTGTCGCGATATCCCTCAGGAGGACATCCAGCAACTCTATCAATCAATGTCATGCCGAATAACTGCTTTCATAAGCGCTGGAGCGGACTGACTTGGTCTGTTTGTGAAACTCTTCTTCTTGAATATATCATCCTATTCTTCTGAAATTTTAATTATTTTTTTCTGTTCTACATTACATATATGGATTTCTGTTCCATTCGAATAATTCCAACGAAATGCATTTTTTTTTTTTTTTTTTTTTGGCCTTTGGCCTCGGCTGAATTGCTGTAGTCAGCAGTGTCTGTCCTACAGACAAAGTGTGGCGTTTTCCCTCAGGCAACTGGGGTTGCTGGTGGAATGGTGTAACCAGCACTAGTGTTGGCAACAATCGAATGAAACAATCGATTCAGTCAGTTGTTGGAAAACAATCGACTAATTTGGTTGTAACCTCATGTATCAGTTGAATTATTCATTCTTTCACTTCATGTGGAACCAGTCTTTAGTTTTTCTGCTGGTTGACGCTTATATTCATTCGTTCGTTCATCCGAACCTACTGTTTAGTGGTTTAATTGACTGAATTATCCAGTTATTCTTCTGATCGAAACCAGTCTGTAGTGCTTCCAGTAGCTGAAGTAAAGCAGTGGTATACAGTACAACCTGGGGTACATATACCGCCAGAGAATAGCTGGAACCCTAGGTACATGTGACAGTGGGTATGCTAAAATTAAAGTGAGCATTTTAAATATTCATTTAAGTATGTGCTGAAAGACTTTCTTCCTTTCACCTTAAATTGTTCCAGGTGCATTTAACAACATCGTACAACGATTAAAGCTTCCTTGGGAGTACATAGCTCAGGAGGCATAGAAGTTCCGTTAACGGTATGTGAAAAAGAGAGGATACATGCCAGACTTTTGCAACTGTTTGCATCCCATTTTACTGAAAAAATGCGATGATGACCATTAACCAATTACATAAAAGATCTATCTAGCTTAGCCCCTGAGCGTCCCGCACGCTTCAGTGTCCTACTGCTGCCGCGGCCAGGGGTGCAGTCGACGCGAGGAGGTGGCGCGGTGGCCAGTCGCCGCTAGCTCGGCAGTGTTATGCTGCGCTCGAGTCGGTCATCGCTCCACCTCCACGCACCAGCTGCAACCTAGACAGCAGCATGAGGGGCCTATGGCGGTCGCGCTGCGCGCCCTCCGCAACGTCCGTATGAAAAAAAGTGACATCACTGAAACCCAGAGACCAAGTGAAAACACTCATCTAACAGCCAAAATCGACAGATACTTGTCAGTCAGTTGTCTCCCATTGAATAAAACCACTCAAACCTGGTCAACGAGTGGAAACTCTGATATAACGGCTACCATCGATGGAGACTTGTTTCAGTCAGTTTTCTCACAGTAAATGAAACCACTCAAACCTGGCGAGTGGAAGCACTGGTATAACTGATGTGGTCACAGAGACTAGTTTCATTTCCTTGTTTCAATCGACTGAAAAAACCGACCGAAGAAAAAGAAAACAGTCGACTGACCAGTTGGTTGTTGAAAACAGTGGGTGGTCCCATCACTAACCAGCACAGAAGCAGAGAGGGTAACACGGAATGACTGCCAGCAGCATGTTGTAGGCACAGGCAGCAAGCGCAGCCACACAGCTGACCTGCTTACACTGCTCAGTCACTAGCACACCTGCACAGCCAGTCAAACCGTAGCTCCCTGCATGGATGAAGGCAATAGCACCTGCTCTCACAGGGCGATGAAATGCGACGGTGTTCGCCATCTTGGATGGTGACTGCTGGGAATTTAGATGGTCCAGACTCGAAACCTGATTCTTAGGGAGGTGGCCAGCATCAGATAGATGACAGTCACTCAGTGATTGGGCTACTGGTGGAAACATGGGATGTTGGCAGCAACTTGACTTAGCAAAGGCTAGTCAGCTAGTGAGGCAGTCTGGTGATGACTCCTTGCTGTCATCTTGAACACTGTCTTCGGTCTACCTCCATCGTAGCAGCTAGCAGCTGGTGATGACTGCATAATGCCTGTCTAAATTGCAAGGCTCATTTGCTTATGTGCGTGAACTGGCAGAACCCCTGGCCTGAAGTCATAAAAACGCTGGGGTACCAGCCATAATCACTGAGCAGTCACGACATCATTTGCACCAACTTTCCTATCACATCATCGCCTCCAGGAGTCCTGTCAGTGCTTTTATTTGTTGCTCCAAAATTGGTGGCACTGACTTTTGCAATGACGGCATGCTGAATACATCTTCTTGCATACTGAATACATGCAGTTGCACAAGGAGACCTACTTACTCGGTGGCTTGCAATACCCTTCCTATGATATTGATTCAAATGGCTCTGAGCACTATGGGACTTAACATCTATGGTCATCAGTCCCATAGAACTTAGAACTACTTAAACCTAACTAACCTAAGGACATCACACAACACCCAGTCATCACGAGGCAGAGAAAATCCCTGACCCCGCCGGGAATCGAACCCGGGAACCCGGGCGCGGGAAGCGAGAACGCTACCGCACGACCACGAGCTGCGGACTTCCTATGATATTATTTTGCAGACTCAGCTACAAGAGACATTCACCTTCACCAGGCATAATGGTGACACAAGACTCCTCGGCCCTTTGAAATGTTGAGTACACTAGATTGTTGTCTTTTTACATTTCTGAAAAAATTCTTAACAACGAATATCGTGGTTCGAAATGCACCGACGGAAAAAAATCACAACACCAAAAAATAATTAACGTAGAGTAATAAAATTTTGGTAATTCATTCGTGTAGGTAACACAGTTAAGTGATTAACATTACAAAATCACACATTAATCTAAGTGCGAGGTAAGCCATTGCAGATGTGAAATGCTGTTACATTAATAACTGATGTAACTGCTAGAAAGTTGAATGCAAGCATGGAAACGTGCATGCATTGTCTTTTCCAGGTGTCGGAACTCAGTTTGTGGGGCAGAGATGCCTGTTGCACTTGCTCAGTTAATAGAGGTACGGTTAATGCTAGCTGCGAATGACACTGGAGTTGTAGTCCGATGCTGTCCGATGTATACTCGATTGGAGACTGATCTGGTGATCGAGCAGGCAAGTCAACATGTAGACACCCAGTAGAGCATGTTAGATTACAACAGCGATGTGTAGGGGGACGTTATCCTCTTGGAAAGCACCCACTGGAATACTATGATATGAATGACAGCATAACAGGTCGAAACGCCAGATCGATATACAAATTTGGGTGTAGGTATGTAGGATAACCACGAGGGGGCTCCTGTTGTCATACGGAATTGCACTCCAGACTATAACTCCAGGAGTAGGTCCAGTGTGTCTAGATAGCATGCAGAGAGCTTGGTCACAGGCCCTCAATTGGCATCCTTCTAACCATCACATGCCCATCACTAGCCAGAATCGTCTTTCATTAGGAAACACAATAGCCCTCCATCCTACCCTCTGATGAGCTCTAGTTTGACACCACTGAAGTCGCAAATAACGGTGGCTTGGGATCAGTGGAATGCAGCTACAGAGCATCTGGCTTGGAGTTGTTCTTAAAGTAACCGATTTGTTACAGTTCGTTGTGTCTCTGTGGTGCCAACTGCTGCTCGAATTGCTACTGTATATGCATTACGACGCACCACAGCCATATGCCGTACGCGACGGTCTTCTCTCTTGGTAATGTCACGTGGCCGTCTGGAGCCCGATGTTCTTGTGACCATACCTTGGTGTGACCATTGCTGCCAGTAATCATATACAGTGGCTACATTCCAGCCATTCCACAGTCACTCATTGGAGAGGCATAATCTCTGGTTCTCTCCACGTGTTTCCTCCCACTCTTTCTTCTCAGCCTCAAGTGGTAAGTCAGGAAACATCTCCTCCAGTCTCCTTACTTGAACTTTAATTCCAGAGTTTAGTGGTAATTAGTTTGGGTGATGTCCTGTGTAGACAACAGTACACCTCCTTCCAGTTCTTGATTCTGCGAAACTCCTGTACATTCCCCCCTGAAGAGCTGTAGCACTATCAGAACTATTTTCGTATCTTGGTCGTCTTTGGCGGTAATAGCACCTGGGGAAAGAAAGCCACAATCACTCTCACACCCTACTCTTAAAAGAATGGGTAATTGTGATTCATTCACAAACACATCATGAATGATACAAATTCTTCCATTACAACACACATTTTGTTTTACTTAATTCTGCACAAAATAAAATCAGTACCATGCACATTCCTACAAAGTACATGAAAATAAAATAAATCCTACCCACCATACCAACAAGAAAATATCACAAGAAAAACAAAAAGTACGAAAAAAATAGACAAATAAGACACAATCTTCCAAAAAGTTTTCCATGGATCTTTTCTTTCCTATATAGTTAATCACATTCAGTGAACACCCTCAAAACACACATGGTATCCTACAAATCTATTTCTGTGTTCTAAATGTGAACGGAACACTCTGTAAGAGATTTTCGATATACCTACTTCCCGTTGTGCTTTCTACATTCTTCACTGAACTTGGACGATGTTTAAAAGGACGAATGCGCCTCACTAGGACAATAGTTGTAATCACTGACAATTGCAGTTTAACATTTACCAGTGAGATAATTTCCACAACTTTGTATGGTCCCTGATGTCGTGTGGTCAACTTCGTCTTACCTTTCAGAATTTTTTTTTTTTTTTTTGAGTCATCAGTCTTATGACTTGTTTGATGCGACCCGCCACGAATTCCTCTCCTGTGCCAACCTCTTCATCTCAGAATCCTTAACTTCATCTACTTCTTGACCATCAATCCTGATGTTAGGTTTCTCGCTGTTCTCATTTCTGCTACTTCTCATTACTATCCTCTTTCTTCGATTCACTCTCAATATGGTGTTCAATCCATTCATCAGATCATGTAATTTGTATTCATTTTCACTCAGAATAGCAATGTTATCAGCAAATCTTATCATTGATATCCTTTGATTTTGAATTTTAATACTACTCCTGAAGCTTTCTTTTATTTCCATCATTGCTTCTTCGATGAACAGATTGAAGAGATGGCACGAAAGACTACATTCCTGCCTTACACCCTTTTTAATCCGAGCGCTTCGTTCTTGGTCGTCCACTATTATTATTCTCTCTTGTCTCTTGTGCATTTTGTACATTACCCGTCTCTCCCTACACCTTACCCCTACTTTTCTCAGAATTTCGAACATCTTGCACAGTTTTACATTGTCGAACGCTTTTTACAGGTCTACGAAGCTATGAACGTGTCTTGCTTTTTCTTTAGTCGTGCTTCCATTTTCAACTGTAAAGTCAGAATTGCCTCTCTGTTGCCTTTACCCTTCCTGAAGCCAAACTGATAGTCATCTAATGCATCCTTATTTTCTTTTCCATGTTGTATATTATTCTTGTCAGCAACTTGGATGCACGAGGTGTTAAGCTGATTGTGCGATAATTGTCACACTTGTTAGCTCTTGCAGTCTTTGGAATTGTGTGGGTGATATTTTTCCGAAAGTAAGGTGGTATGTAGCCAGACCTAACACCAACGTGAATAGTCGCTTTCTTGCCACTCCCCCCCCCCCCCCCCAATGACTCTAGAAATTGTGATGGAATATTATTATCCCTTCTGCCGTATTTGATCTTAAGTTCTCGAAAGCTTTCCTAAATTCTGATTCTAATACTGGATCTCTTATCTCTCCTAAATCCACTCTTGTTTCTTCTTCTTCCACATCAGACCAATCTTCTTCCTCACAGAGGCCTTCAAAGTACTCTTTCCACCTATCCGAAATGTTACCACCCTCGCTTTTAATTTCACCGTAAGTCGTTTTGGCTTTCCTATATGCCGAGTCTGTCCTTCAGACAATCATTTCCTTTTCGATTTCTTCACAATTTTCATCCAGCCATTTCGTCGTATCTTCACTGCACTTCCTATTTATTTCACTGCCATTTCGTCGTATCTTCACTGCACTTCCTATTCATTTCATTCTTCAGCGACTTGTATTTCTGTATTCCTGAATTTCCCTGAACATATTTCTGCTTCCTTCTTCGATCGACCAACTGAAGTATTTCTTCTGTTACAAATGGTGTCTGCGCAGTTACCTTCTTTGTACCTATGTTTTTCTTTCCAACTTCTGTGACTGCCGTTTCTAGAGATGTCCATTCCTCTTCCACTGTACTGCCTACTGAGGTATTCATCGTTGATTTATCTAGAGCCTTAGAGAACTTCAAGCGTGTCTCGTCATTCCTTATTTCTTCCGTGTCGCACTTCTTTGTGTATTGATTCCTCCTGACTAATCTCTTCAGCTTACTCTCTATCACTGCTACATTGTGATCTGAATGTATATCTGCTCCTTGGTACGCCTTATAATCCGGTATCTTATTTCGGAATCCCTGGCTGACCATGATGTAATCTAACTGAAATGTTTCTGTATCACTCGGCTCTTTCCAAGTATACCTCCTCTTGCGATTCTTGAACAGATTATTCGCTATTACTAGCTGAAATTTCTTACAGAACTCAATTAATCTTGATCCTGTCTCATTCCTTGTCCCAAGCTCTTATTCTCCTTCACCTTTTCTTCTACTCCTTCAACTAGAACTGCATTCCAGTTCCCCATGACTATTGGACTTTCTTCTCGTTTTATGTAATGTATTACCATTTCAATATACTGATATACTGTTTCTATCTCTTCATCTTCAGCTTGCGCCGTTGATATGTATGGACTAGCTAACATCACGCAATGGCCAACCCGATATTGTGTGCAAATTTAACGCTATTCTGTCCCATATTCTGATGTTTGAAGGCCTTTGAAATCTGGACTTCCTCCCACACCTCCTTCAATTTTCTAGCGAAGTTCCATACAGGTTCCCCGTTTTCTTACTATTTCTGGCGGAATAACCAAACTTCAACAAGCAGTTATTTACCAATGAAAGTGCTACTGTGCTCGCTTGCTGGTTCGGAATGGTGATGGCGGCAACATATTGTGAAACGTGATTTATAGGAGTTAGAACATAGTACTTCCAAACTGTTGTCTGGAAGATTGTGCCTGAGATGTTCTTTCCAACATGCGCACAGTTCTTCACATACTGGTCCACATCCTGTTTCTGTGTCCTCCATCAATAACACTTGGCCATCTTGCAATCTGTTGTCCTGTGCTCTCTATGTCCAGATGACACACTATCATGCGCTTCTTTAAACACTCCCTCTTTTAGTGGAACGGGTGCTACGATGTGTGAACCACACATCTTACGTAACAACTAATCGTAAACAGTGAACTGCAGCTGTGTTTTGAATAACTTGGTTTACTTTTCTGCAAAGCTATGATCACGTTCTTGTTATAACATTCTTTCAACTCAGTTTATTGGCATTACCAGGTGGTCTACTCTGTTCTGTAAAAGACATCAGAGTCGAATTTATTCAGCTTGATGGATACTTTAAACCTAATTAGTCTCACAATCATTTGAATGTCTTACCACACAGAAAACAACTGAAATACATAACACCATATATCAAACTTAACATTCGCTTTTCTGTGATCGAGTAATATCATTCAGCCTTATTCAAATGCCGTGATGTATAAGCAACCGGATGCTCCTTGATATACTCTTATTGGCTTAAAACACACTCTGTCGCCTGGTTGAAAGCATCTCATGAGAAGATAAACTTCTTCTCATAATCTTAGAATACCGATACAGGGCTAGTTGTTAGTGGCTCATTCAATTTTTCATACGCGACTGGACACTCTGCAGTCGATTGAAACTTTACACACTTCTTCAAGAATTGTCAGTGGCCTCGCAATATCTCCAAACCCCATTCCCAATCCATATAATAGTTAACTAATCTCAAAAACGAGAATAGGTCTTTACTGATTTGCAGTGTCAGGAAACTACGCACTATGTGTATGAATCTCAGATCTGTTTTTACGCCATTCTGACTCATTACTAGTCCCATGTACGGTAATTTACTTCTCTTAACACAAGATGGCAACCCTTGATACTCAGTCACACATGCAGACTACAGATTCTTGAAAACTTCTTCCAGTTGCTGTGCATGTTCCTTCATATCCTTCAAAAGTCATCCAGATACACAATGCATTATAGCATTAAATCTCTTTACAATCTCTCCAGCAACCACGGAAATGAGGTCAGCAAAAGCTATCTGCTGATACTGGTCATTCCCACAAGGAACTATTAATGCTATCTTTGGCCAGTTCTGTAGCATAACTTCCGTATTATGGTAACCACTTTTCAGGTCTATTGTGCAGAGGTACTTGAATTGAACCCAAGGTATCCAAGGTCTCCATAATATTTGGTATTAGATTTGCAAATGTTGTGTTAATGTACGATAATCATAACAGAACCAATACTTCTTTGTACCATGAGATGACTTTAGGGTACGATAATGTTTGGTGTTCATGAGGGACTAGTAACTACTTCTACTACACCATAATTCCATTTCAATAAACTCTTTCTTTATTGACCTTATGGAGCCAGATTTATTTCCTTAGATGTTACAAATCTTTTCACAAATGTACCAGTAAGTGAATTTATTGAATTAGTTATTAGTTTCACCTGAAAGTGTACATGTGAATACTGAATTCATAGATCGTCTTAATATTGTACTTTCTCAGAACATTAAATATTTAACAAAATATTTTTCAAGCAAACAGAAGTGTTGTCATGTGTTGTTGTTTAGCAGGTATTTTAAATAAAATTTTAATGGATTTAGTAGAAAATAAAAATTTTAACAAAGGCTCAGATATCGTTAAGGAAATATTGTTTTACAAAATGTATGTAGACAACACAAGGATTTCAGTTAATAGCAATAATGATAACAAGAGTTATACAGCTTGTTCAATAATATACACGCAAAATTAAAATTTACGATTGAAAATTAAGATGGTAAGATTAAGTTCTATGACTTGACTATTCCCAAACAAAATAATAAACGTGCCGTTTTTAGAAAACCTTACACTGGTAATATATAATCATTAATGAGTCATATTTTCACCCTGTTCGATATAAACATTGTTTCTTCCATGCAATGCTAGAAAGAGTACTTAAAATTGGAGTGACTGCTGACAATGCAGTTGCAGAATTATGTGCAATAAGATATGTGACGGTAAACGATCGATGTAACACCAAACTAGTACACAGAAGACTGAAAAAAGTTGAAAGGAAAGGAATCCACAATAATCGAGTGATTACTATTACAAAACTCAGACAAGAAAGAAAAATAAATACGTTACCTTTCCCTATGTAGGCAAAATAGGTAAAATTGGTCAGATTTATAGATGTAGTAATGTTACTAAAGCTTTCAAGAGTGAGAATGACATTGGTATTAGGCTTAAAAGCAACTTCGAAAAGAAATCAACCCTTGAACAGATAGGAGTTTATAAAAGTAATTGTGAATAGCCTGAGAAATATACAATGGTCAAACTGGCAGGAAACTTAGCATTAGATTTCAAGAATTCGTTCACCAATCTAGTTCATCAGCTTTAAGTGCTCATTTTAAATCCAGCAAACATAAAACAGGCCAAATGGAGAATAACATGAAATAACTACAAAAATTAAGCAAAGGCAAATGTATGAACTTATTAGAAGAAATAGATTTTCTGTAACTTTCAGTTATACCCAGATTAAATATTAAATGAACAAAAAGATATAAGAATGAAAAATGTCTTAGAAAATTTGCTGATATACCGCAACATGAATAGAACAATATTTTAACTAATGTAAATGTTCCATATGTGACTGTTGTCTTTATATAGGCTTGTTTATTAAGATACAGATGCTTATGTAAATATTACTACAATTAGATGAAAATGAAACAGTCGTTTATCTGGACATCATCTCGAAGTACTCTTCATGTCAAGTACCTATAATTTTGGATTGTTATAATAAAGATTTCTACTTTTTAGTTTGTATTCAAACACAGAATCTAAAATAATATGTTAGTGTATATATATATATATATATATATATATATATATATATATAGTGTAAAGTGTATATATTTTTAGTGTATATATATATTTTTCGTTAGATGCTTATTTCGTGAGATATTTGGCCCGGTCACTATCAATGGACCACCCTCGTTTGATATATAGGGTGGTCCATTGATAGTGACCGTGCCAAATATCTCACGAAATAAGTATCAAACGAAAAAACTACAAAGAACGAAATTCGCCTAGCTTGAAGGGGAAACCAGATGGCGCTATGGTTGGCCCGCTTGATGGTGCTGCCATAGGTCAAACTGATATCAACTGCGTTTTGGTAAATAGGAATCCCTATTTTTCATTACATATTCGTGTAATAGGTAAAGAAATATGAATGTTTTAGTTGGACCACTTTCTTCGCTTCGGGACAGATGGCGCTGTAATAGTCACAAGCGTGTAAGTACGTGGTATCACGTAACATTCCGCCAGTGCGGACGGTATTTGCTTCGTGATACATTACCCGTGTTAAAATGGACCGTTTACCAATGGCGGAAAAGTTCGATATCGTGTTGGTGTATGGTTATTGTGATCAAAATGCCCAACGGGTGTGTGCTATGCATGCTGCTCGGTATCCTGGACATCATCCAAGTGACCGGACTGTTAGCCGGATAGTTACATTATTTAAGGAAACAGGAAGTGTTCAGTCACATGTGAAACGTCAACCACGACCTGCAACAAATGATGATGCCCAAGAAGGTGTTTTAGCTGCTGTCGCGGCTAATCCGCACATCAGTAGCAGACAAACTGCGCGAGAATCGGGAATCTCAAAAACGTCGGTGTTGCGAATGCACCCGTACCATATTTCTATGCACCAGGAATTGCATGGCGACGACTTTGAACGTCGTGTACAGTTCTGCTACTGGGCACAAGAGAAATTACGGGACGATGACAGATTTTTTGCACGCGTTCTATTTAGCGATGAAGCGTCATTCACCAACAGCGGTAACGTAAACCTGCATAATATGCACTACTGGGCAACGGAAAATCCACGATGGCTGCGACAAATGGAACATCAGCGACCTTGGCGGGTTAATGTTTGGTGCGGCATTATGGGAGGAAGGATAATTGGGCCCCCATTATATCGATGGCAATCTAAATGGTGCAATGTATGCTGATTTCCTACGTAATGTTCCACCGATGTTACTACAAGATGTTTCACTGCATGAAAAAATGGCGATGTGCTTCCAACATGATGGATGTTCGGCACATAGCTCGCGTGCAGTTGAAGCGGTATTAAATAGCGTGTTTCATGACAAGTGGACTGGTCGTCGAAGCACCATACCATGGCCTGCACGTTCACCGGATCTGACGTCCCCGGATATCTTTATGTGGGGAAAGTTGAAGGATATTTGCCGTCTTGATCCACTGCAACGCCCGACAACATGAGTTAGCGCATTGTCAATGCATGTGCGAACATTACGGAAGGCGAAATACTCGCTGTTGAGAGGAATGTCGTTACAAGTATTGCCAAATGCATTGAGGTTGACGGACATCATTTTGAGCATTTATCGCATTAATGTGGTATTTACAGGAAATCACTCTGTAACAGCATGCATTCTCAGAAATGATAAGTTCACAAAGGTACATGTATCACATTGGAACAAACGAAATAAAATGTTCAAACGTACCTAAGTTCTGTATTTTAATATAAAAAACCTACCTGTTACCAACTGTTCGTTTAAAATTGTGAGCCATATGTTTGTGACTATTACAACGCCATCTGTCACAAAGCGAAAAAAGTAGTCCAACTAAAACATTCATATTTCTTTGCGTACTACACAAATATGTGATAAAAATGGGGTTTCCTATTTAAAAAAAAAGCAGTTGATATCCGTTTGAGCTATGGCAGCGTCATCTAGCGGGCCAACCATAGCGCCGTCTGGTTTTACCCTTCAAGCTAGACAAGTTTAGTTCTTTGTAGTTTTTTCATTTGACGCTTATTTCGTGAGATATTTGGACCGGTCACGATCAATGGACCACCCTGTATAATTTCTAAATATGATTTTGTGTGTATGATCAGTAAATTGTATTAGGTACAGTTTTATTTTTTATATTAAGACCAACCCAAGATTTACGCCAACACTAGCGTGAGGCGTAAATTTTGTTACATCTTCTGTATCCAGTATTGTCGTCGGTCCCCCTCCGACATCAACACTCCCATCACCACGCAAGACATCACACTCGTCCTCCGCTCCAAACGCAACACCGCCCCTGGTCATGATGGCGTCACCTACCGTCACCTCAAGGAATCCCCTCCATCCTTCCTGTCTGTCCTTGCTACCCTGTACAATGTCCTCCTCTCCACTGGATTTTACCCTGACCTGTGGAAGACTTCGCGTGTCCTGCTGTTCCCTAAGCCTAACAAACCCCCCTCTACTACCTCTTCCTATCGTCCCATCTGCCTCACCTCCGTGTTCAGTAAGGTCTTTGAGGCCATCCTCTCTCGCCGTATCCACCGCCACCTTAACTAGCACCGCCTCCTTCCTCTTACCCAATGTGGCTTCCGGCCTTCCTTCTCTGCTGACGACCAGCTCCTTAACCTTACCCATCTTCTTTCCCTCCAACTTAACTCCTGTCGCTCTGCTATCTTTGTTTCCCTTGATCTCCAGAACGCCTATGACCGTGTCTGGCATCCCGGGCTCCTTTTCAAACTCCAGACCTATGCTCTCCCCATCAACTTCGTCCGTGTCGTTGCTTCCTTCCTCTCCCATCGTCCCTCCTATGTGACTATCCACAATTCCAACTCCCGTACTTTCTACCCCTCTGCCGGCGTGCCCCAAGGTTCTGTCCATTCCCCTCTCCTCTATCTCCTGTACACTGCTGATATGCCCAAACCTCCCCCTCCTGTTCATCTTCTCCAGTTCGCTGATGACACCGCCTTCCTAGCCTTTTATCCTACCCTTCAACGGTCCCAACGTACCCTCCGAACCCACCTTGACCAATTCACCACTTGGTGCAACCAGTGGTTCCTCCGTGTTAATCCCTCCAAGACCCAGGCGATCATCATAGGCCGCACCACCCGCTCCTTCCACCTCCATGATTTCTACCTCACCATTTATGGCCGTCCTATCCACCTCGCTCCTACCCTCAAATACCTTGGCCTCACACTCGACCGCCACCTCACCTGGACTCCCCATCTCCTTACCATCCAAAACAAAGCTCACACCCGCCTCCACCTCCTGAAACTCCTGTCCGGCCGGACGTGGGGTCTCCATTCTTCCACCATCCCTCACACCTACAAATCCATGATCCACCCCATCCTTTGTTATGCCAGCATCACTTGGCTTTCCGCCCCTCCCCCGTTCTATAAAGCCCTCCAAATCCTCGAACGCCATGCACTCCGCCTCGCCTTCCGCATCCGCCTTCCGTCCCCCACGCGCATCCTCTATGACCTCATCCCCTTCCCCCACCTTCTCCTTTTCCTTGAACACATCCGCACACTATATATTGTCCGCCGCCTTGATCCCCCTCACCCCCTGGTGTCTCCCTTCCTCTCCACTCCCAACCAGTTGCCGCGCCTTTACCGTTGTGTCCCTCCCTCTCTCCATTTCCACACCCTCCATCTCCTTTCCCAACACAACTTCCACCGTCTACCCCTCCCGGATGATGAGCTTCGCCCTGACATCTACCCTTCCTACCAACTCTAACGCCCTCTTCCTGCCTCCTCCTCAGGGCTCCCTTTCCCCCCCCCCCCTCCCTCCTTCTGAGCGGATTTCCCCTCCTACTCCCCCTCCATCTCTTGTGCCTTCTTTCAGTGTCTCTGCGCTCCCTCCTGCCCTGTCTTCCCTTTTCCTCTCCCGCCCCATGTGTATCCTGCCTCTTCGTGAACCCACGGTTGCCCCTCCTCTCTTCATCCCGCCGTTTCCCCAACTGCCCCATGCTCTCCCCTCCTTTTCCATCCTCTCTGACCTTTCTCTCGGCAGGTCCCACCTGGTAGTTTTATTCTTTGTCGTGTGTGCTCCAAGTGGTTTTCAAGTGTGTTATTTCGGAGTGTTTTTAATACTGTGGCCAACTTTTAACCTGTGCCTGCGCTTCCAGTGTCTTCTCTGTGTTTTAAGTATCGCCAACTGTGTTTTTTAACTTTCTGGTGACTTTTTTTAACTGTCCCCAATGAACGTCTACGTGCCAGTATATTTTTACCTCCATTTTCTCCCCTTACTCTGTTTTATGTTCCCCTTTTTTATCTCGTTATGTATGTATTATTTTATTCTTGTTTTAGTTGTCATGTCACTCGGCTGACGAGCGGCGGATTGTGCTGCTGACAGCCCTCCCCTGCCCATATGGGGCAGGGGAATGAAATCACAATAAAGAAAAAAATATATTGTCGTCAGTCGCACCACTCTGTGCTCACTGCACGCTACTTCTGCGTCAAAAGGCGTCCCAACAATGGTCGCTGTACTGTGAGTCGGTGGTGCCCCAGATGCTGTCGTGGTGCGACCGACGACAATACTGGATACAGAAGTTGCACCACTTCGTCTTTTTAGACTAGTTCGACTCCTACATAAAGCGTCACGATGGGTGAATCCGCGTGTAGCAGTAACGTACTTGTGTTGCTGCAAACAAGCCCATTTTCTGATTTAAGGTACATGATATGACTGTACGATCCTGTATGGCTAAGTGAACAAAATGTATATTCTCTTGGGCGTTAGTCACACGGAGTTGTGGAGAGCGTGCATGGCCTTAAGTGTGGCCATTTTGAAATACAATGATGCCTCATTTACATGAAAGCGATTGGATCCTATCCTAAATAGGGAGCGACATCACGAAACGGTTAACCAAATTCTCGATGGGCTACTATCCCACCGCTCCCAAATTTCGACGTCTTCTGGTGGGCGATTACGTAACAATAGCCTTACAACACGAACCTCTCACAAACAACAAACATTAAATGCGAGGTATGGACGAGAAACCTGCTGCATAATGTTTCGTTCTTCAGAATGTCAACGGCATTACTCATTTCTGCTTTGAGGTTGTGCTGAAATGATAAACATATGAAGTGGCGGCTCGTGTAAAATTTTACCATTGTGCTACAGAGTGGTGAGCTATAGCATTCTGAATTACAAGGGTAGTAATCGTAACTAAATTGAATATACTCGTATTATTTTAACGTATACAAATTTAACTATTTCAATTTTAAATTATATGGTTTAACATTACTATGAATAAAATTAAATAAAAAAGAAATGGTAGCATTGGGAATCGAACTCGAGTCAACAAACTGCTACTCAGTGGCAGTAATCCCTGTACTATCACTCCGTTACGTCAGCTGCTGAAATTTCTAGGCAGATTAAAATTGTGTGCCGGACCAAGAGTCGAACTCGGGACCCTTGTCTTTCGCAGGCAAGTGATCTACCGAGTGACGTACCGTCGTAAGACTCAGAACACGTCCTCACAGCTTTACTTCCGCCAGCACCTCGTCTCCTACCTTCCAAGGCGACCTGTAATGACGGAAGTAAAGTTGTGAGGAAGGGTCGTGAGTTGTGCTTGGGTAGCTCAGTCACTAGAGCACTTTCCTGCGAAAGGTAATGATTCCGAGTGCGCGTCTCGGTCCACCACACAGTTGTAATCAGTCAGGGAGTTTTATATTAGCACATACGCCGCTGAAGAGTGAAAATTTCATTCTATAGACGTCAATTACTGTTCATAAGTCTCTCACACTCTACATGTAGATCTTTAGTGGGCGTTTTACTTTTGCCTACGGGCCATTGAGGCGAAATATTGTAGGAACTTGAAAGAGGCATCAATTTGCTTCTACTGACATAATTGTATTTTATCTACGACTTCCGTCAATGGACTTAATTGCCTTTTGTAAATCAACAAACGTCTTTTGTATTCAGTACTCTGTGGCATATGATTAAATTCAGATTAAATATTTGTTGAGAATATGATGTGTACTTCTTCAAATCACCTTGATACTCATCCAAATTACTCTTCAGTGTTGTTTCTGTTCTATTTAGCTTAATCTTAGAAAATATGTTCTATAGAAATCGTTGCAAACAAATTCCTCTGTAGTTGTTAGTGTCTTGTTTATTGTCTTTCTTAAGTAGTGGATGTATCAAGGTCACCTTACACTCCCCTGGGAGTTCTCCTGTTTTCCAGATTTTTCAAAGATTAATTTTAGTTCATTTTTCATTTTTGGTAGAGACCAGTTCAAAAGTTCTGCTGTAATAGTGTTCTCCACTAACTTAATAAGGCTTTAATAACTTCTTATATTTCTTTGATAGTTGGAGTAAATTGTCTTCTACATTTGTCACGAGTGTTCAAGTGTTTGAACAAATTGATTAGTTCTTGACAGTTAAGAAGCTGATCAAAATATTTTCCAAGTATTTCGAAATATTACGTAAGCGAAAGTAGTTGAGTCTAATCTCACGTCCCCCTGTTGTCAGATCTACATACGAAGTAGATCTACCTAACTCTTTACATTTCAAATGGTTCAAATAGTTCTGAGCACTATGGGACTCAACATCCGAGGTCATCAGTCCCCTAGAACTTAGAACTACTTAAACCTAACTAACCTAAGGACATCACACACATCCATGCCCAAGGCAGGATTCGAACCTGTGACCGTAGCGGTCACTCGGTTCCAGATTGTAGCGCCTAGAACCACGGCCACTCCGGCCGGCTCTTTACATTTCACTTTTGCCTCCAAATGTCTACTGGAAAAGGGCCTCAGTAGCAGATCATCTATAGGTAACACTTTCATATTAAATTCCCTCGCATACTCCCTGTTTTTGCCACCGCCTAGCCTTTTGACTTACAAGGGTAGTACCATTATCGTAGCATATATCTAATTTACGTGTATAAACTGAACTCTTTAAATAAATTTAAATTTTACTATCAACAGTTAAACACTGGAAAAAATAAAATGAAATGGACAAATAATCGTTCCAGAACAAGAACTGTCTGGGTTGTGAAAATATTTCATGTCATTTACGCCACACGAAATAATTTCCCAACCGAGACTGTTTTTGTTCTGAAACAGTTTTAGACCGGTTGCTGGAACAGCTTGCCACTATGTAATGCTGAAAATAATTGGTAACAGCACGAATCGAACCTGAGTCGACGAACTGGCAGTCAATTTTTTTCCATGAGAATGGGACGCACTCAGCTTCGGGCTGGGTGGATACAAGGTGGATGGGTGTCTGGCCACGAAGCCCCCCCCCCCCCCCCCCTGCCTGTTACTGTGCTGGTCCATCACATGGTACTGACTTGCTTTTCTTATTTTATTTTTTCATTTGTTTTGAAAACTTACAACTTACTACTCCAGAAGAATGAAACAAAATCAGTTAAACTTATATGGCTTCCGCCACTTAAAAAAGAAAAACAAAAAGAAATATTTCCTGTCGTTGCCTGCAAAAAATTTTTGTTTATTTCTTTATTAATCAAAAAATAAAAGACAAACAGGGCCACAAAAATGGAATAAACTCTTTAATAGTATAGTATAAAAGGGGCCGCGATGAGAATACATACGAGCGCCAGTTAACCGATAATTTGACGAGAAAATACGAGATTCAACATACTGACGAGTAAGTAGCCATGCCGTGGCAGGCACAAACACTATCAATATGCAGTTGCCGTATGTTGGTGAAAGGTGAGTGCATCCCTATCGCACCTTCCATCTACAGTGTAATGAACATAGTGGCCTAAGAACCAGGAAATCGTCTACGGCTATGCCCTCGGAAAGTGGAAGGAGTTTGGATGGAATAGGATATCAGCTGAAAAGACTGTCTCAGCGAATCGAATTAGAAACGCTAATTATTTTGTAATCCAGAGCCAGTTCGCTTCGTGAGCATGACAGGTAAATCTATGTTGTAGTGTGTTTATGGAGGGACAGCGACTACACTGATCCGTGACACTAAGTCCAATACGAAACAGACACTCATTATTGGACAACAGATTGTGTACCACCTGATATCACGAGGACGCAAACGCCTTTGGTAGGACAGGAAGGCTAAGATGAAACCGAACCGTCTACCAAGAAGTTCGGTGTTGCCCGTTCAACCGCCGTACAGTCAATTCCTCTCCTCCGCATTAACAAAAATGTATCAGTGAGACGCTGCCTATGCAGAACATCAGCCACCAAATAATTGACAGTGATGTAAAATTCACGGACGTGTTTTAACTGGAAATTCACTCGCCAAACAGCGACAGCAGATCACAACAGACAGAAAAATAACCGCATTAACAAAAACGTATCAGTGAGACGCTGCCTATGCAGAACATCAGCCACCAAATAATTGACAGTGATGTAAAATTCACGGACGTGTTTTAACTGGAAATTCACTCGCCAAACAGCGACAGCAGATCACAACAGACAGAAAAATAACCGAGACGTGGATGAGCGTATTGCGTGAGGGATAATCAGCACGATGCGCCGAACAAACACAGAAGCTTTCCTTAGAATACTGGAATGTCGGAAACCTCAGAGAGAACGCGCAAGCGCAACCACCTTGTATCGAAAAATGTGATACTTCCATAAAAAAACCGACTGGACAGCTTATTTAGTTTCCTAGCAATCATAGCGGGAAGAGAAGGGATGTGAGCGATGTAATAAACTTTTCATAAAACGTAGGTATCTGTATTCCGAACTTTCTGAAGCAGGTTAAGGGAAAGCTGTTCATGTTCCAGGACTGCTCCTTGTATCTTCTCCGTAAGTGACTTCCAATGAAGTGTAGCCGTTTCGAGTGGAGAGCTGTCCTAAAGATTTATGTCTATCGATCACCGTCGCCCACACAGTGACAGCACAATCAAAACACTGCAATTTCATCAGTCGGCTTCTGCCTTCGGGTATCAGATACAAGGCGAAGGACAACGTAGCTTTGAGCAATTTAATCTCAGCGGAAGAACAGAGTAATATAATCATATCATCCGAGTACGAACGCAGCGAGGTCGTCTCGCCGAAGAGTATCCGTCCTTATAACTGAGCGACGATTCTTCGAAGACGGGGCTCAAGTCATAAAACAGACGACGACACTGAAAGCGGACTTCTCTAAGGAAAACCCCCACGCACGGCAATCGGGGGTGTCAGCTGGCCAATGACAGTCACCGAGGCTTGGATACCCGTAAACAAATTATAAAAATATTCCACGGGCGTCAGTTATGAACTCAACGGGTTCCAGTACCTGCTGTAGGCAGCCACGTCTAATCCTGAGGAAAAGTTTATCCACATCCAAAAATGCCTTAACACCAGGAACAAACGTAACGGCGGCGAACGACATGACATCACAATATTGAGCTTCCGCGATCAGAAAAGCAGGAGCAGGAATACAACTTTGGTGATCGGCAACAATGATCTCCGGCAACGTAGGCAGCCGGCTGTTCACCGCTCTCGCCACAGTCTTATAATCAAAATTTAATAAGGTAATCGGATGCAGTTTACCAATTGCCACTTGACCAGAACCTTTAGACATTAACACAATTCAGCCAACTATAAACGAGTCGAGCACAAACCATCCTCTCAACGCTTCGTTCAAAATCAATGTAAAAACAGTACCCAAGAAAGGCCAAAAACGCACATAGAACTCCTTAGGTGCATTATCCAATCCCGGTGACTTACGTAAAGGCCATCCGATAAGGTCACCGACATCGTCACTTTAAAAAGCTTCTAGAATCGTAGAACAATGATCAGGTGTAAGTCTACGATCCAGAGTCTGAACAAGTAAATTGGATGACGTATCGACAGGATAGATTCCCATAGAGTGTATCGCATTCTGTGCAACGTAGAATGAATGTAGAACATGATGGTTTGTATGGTGTCACCGCCAGACACCACACTTGCTAGGTGGTAGCTTTAAATCGGCCGCGGTCCATTAGTACATGTCGGACCCGCGTGTCGCCACTGTCAGTGATCGCCTACCGAGCGCCACCACACGGCAGGTCTTGTGAGACGTACGAGCACTCACCCCAGTTGTACGACGACGTTGCTAGCGACTACACTGACGAAGCCTTTCTCTCATTTGCCGAGAGATAGTTAGAATAGCCTTCAGCTAAGTCCATGGCTACGACCTAGCAAGGCGCCATTAACCATATCTAGAGAGAGTCTCACTTGTATCATCAAGAATGCTGTATACAAATGATGGATTAAAGTTAAGTATTAAAGAAGCTACGTACTTTTCTTTATAGCATTCATTACGTATCCTGTTTCAGACATCACGCCAGCCGGCGTGTGTAACGCGTGCATTTCGGCTACTTCCGAGTGGCGTGGCTGTCTTGATACGCAACAACAGTTTGGATTGCATACACAACCCTTCGACTTGACGCAGCTTCAACCTTAATATTGCGCCTTTACACGCCTGACGTCTGCAATCTGTAGCAGACTGATAGCACTTTCTGAAAAGTCACGAAAGAGAGAGTTGTAAAAATTTTGTGTTCTATCGCCGTAGAATCGTATCGGTGTTTGTCTGAGCTTCGGCTTTGCCACCTGAACCCACCATTCCAAAATAGAGGCGTATCGCACAGTTTAATGGAGACTACGGTCCAACTCTTCCCACATCACCTCGTCGAGAGAGTACTTCACATTCAGCATCCAAAGCAATCGAAATAATTTCAACGAGTCAGTTAAAATAAGTCACTGCAGAGTGGTCTGTGAAGCTGGCGGGGATCACAACGACAGCCAAAATCATATCACGCATCCTATCAGAAAAATAAAGTCTCTTAAGCCTGCTACCAGAGGTAACAGTAAAATAGGTATCTTTGAAATGGGTCGGATATTTACAGGCCCAAAAATCTTGCAGTTTCAAGAAACGAACTAAATCTTGCAATTCCCAACGAAATTAAAATTGATCTACAGAACGCTACACAGATAGTCACCATCTACCGAAATACTTTCCGTAACAAATAAACAAACTCTTCCTTATAAAATCGGCAGCGGTCCAAAATGTGTCCTGTGCTGGACGGTGTATAAAGGAGAATCAAGGTCAGTGGAAAGAAAAGTATTATTCCTCCACCATTACCAAGAATTTCAATCATTTCAATGGGAATGCCCACTCTAAAAAACAAACTAGGCCCTGTGGAACATAAGGGAACCACATTAAGCACAGTGCAAAATACAGGGAGAGAAAAGCGAGTAAATTGAACTTCTTGTAGGAATAAGACATCGGCATAGGAATCATAGGTCTAGTCACAGGTCCGATTTCGCCCTATCAACATCCAAAGAAAGAAACTATATGCCTGCATAACAACAAGACACGAAATTCGAGCTGCTGACCGACTGAATTACCTAATAAGCGTGTGTGTCAAGGTCCAGTGCTGATTCTAATGATGAGTCAGAGGGTCAACGACTACGAGGAAATACAGCATCGGCAGTCGTGGACATAGGCGGTTCCTAAACATTAACCAAATTAGGTAGCAAACTAGGAATGCAGAGACCTACACTGAAGGATGTGATCCTTGTAATTCAGATTGACATACAGGTGAGGGGTCAGAAATCACAGCGTCTGGGTAGACTGGTAGGATTTCACGGCTACCAATTGCCTCTACTGGAGTAACAACAGCTGGTCGTTCCGATGACACCTGAATGGCTGACGTCAAGGGCACAGGCACTTTCAGGGGCATCTAAGTTTGCTGCCCTTGAATCACGGGAACATCAAAAGGCTCAGCGACTTCCCCGTGCTTGGGTGGTTCTAGCAGCATTGCCTCAACGGCGGGAGGAACACTAACAGAAACACCAGAGACCTCAGCAGTTGTATTCATGCTATCAACCCCTTCGGGAATGCAGGACTCAGTACTACAAGAGACATCAGCCTACAAAGGTGCTTCAGGGAAGGGTCGGTGACGGGTAGACGTATCTGATGATGATGGCTGGCTTGTGGGGAGCTCAACTGCGCTCAACTGCGCGGTCATCGGCACCTGTACAAAGTCCCAAGTTCTACACAGTACAATTTTTTGTTCACAGTCCAATCTAGGGTTGTCAGGAATGACGATGATGATGAAATGATGAGGACAACACAGACACACAGTCCCCAGGTAGAGAAAATCCCCAACCCAGCCGGGAATCGAACCTGGGACCCCGTGATGCAGAGGCAGCAAAGCTAGCCACTAGACCAAACGTATCCGAATACTCACTATTCTGCGTACGACGTCTCTCATATTGCAATGTGGACGCTGCCAGCTTGGCAAAAACAAATTCAGGACCTCGCTGTGCTGCGAGGGTAAAGGCGAGAAGTCGGGAGCATTAAGCGGGCATCCCTCTATTGTTCCATTGCACCTGGGGAAGACTTGCCAATGGAAACGAGATCAACTATCATCAATTTCGACACTGTTCAAATGATGACTTCTCTACAAATACACGCCGCATGAAATTAGATGTAATGTGGTCACTTTTACAGCTGAGAAAGCACGTCCCCACTTACCCACTATATGTTATGTGAAAGCGCTAACTGCAGACCTGTAGATGGGGAGGAATATTACGTTTAACTACATCTCCACTGAACATATTCCGCTATAGCATTGCAACCGGTGTTGAGTGGACCAGCGCTCGCTTCACATACTTCTCACATCACGATAAGGGAGTAGCTCCTCCCTAACTAAACTGTCGTTAACTTCTAGCGGGAGACTGAACACTCGGACACTGCTATAATCCAGTTACGCGTTAGCAAGAAGCACCATACTTATGGAACTATCACAGCGCTTTAAGGGAACTAGAGAACGTTGACGCAAAAGCAACTTATCGACTTGTACTGCATCCAAAACTTTAGAAAAGGACGTAGTTATTAGAATCAGATAGGCAGTATGAACCTGGTCAGACATTACGTGAATTTTATCAACGAGCCATCATTAATTTTCTAAGATCCGGGCTGCACGGAAAGCGAGGATTTGTTGAAGCGAAAGGTAACCATAGCTTCTCTTATAAGAAACTTGGAACCCGTGGTGAACATTACAAGCAGACTACGTCACTGCCAGGAGACACACACAACTACTAGCGTTATGGACCACACAACTACGAGAAACACACGAGAGGAAAAGCAGTCCTGGCGCGCGTAACGCTGTGGTGAGCTGACAAACTAGCGATCTCCGCCCTCAGGGCACGAGGTGGAGCTGGCCCATTTGGCAACAGCGCACTTACAAAACAGCCCCTCAGAAATTCCTCAAAAGGTAAAATGCATTAGGACAACAGGCAGGGGAAATGGACAGCAGAAGATCTATTAGAGGCAGTGAAACTAGTCGAAGAGGAAGGTTATGCTACAAGGAAAACAGCTCGAATGAAAAATATACCAGAACGAACATTAAGGAGAAGACTTACTACGCACAATTTCAAGACAGCAGGTTGTGGATCATCGTCATAATTGGGTGAAAATACAGAAAGGAAATCAGTTGCCCATATAAAGAAACTGCAATCACGTGACTTTGCTCCCAAACCGTCAGAAGTCAGGCAAATAGCTTTCAATTTAGCTGATCACATGGGACTGAAAACAAATGCAACAAGGAAAAAAAATTGCAGGGAAAGATTGGTTTTGTCTCTTTTTTAGAACGCAATGAGGGCTTAAGCATCAGAAAAGCCCAAGGGCTTTCTGTAGGCAGAGTGATTGGAGTGAACAGAGACGAAGTCAATTCTTACTTTGATCTGTTAACATAAACGTTGACCAAAAATGAGCTTTCGGATAAACCAGGTAGTATCTACAACGTAGACGAAACTGGTCTACAGTTAAACAATGAGTATGAGAAGGTTGTTGCGGCAAAAAGAAGCAGAGGTGTCCATGTCGTTACTTCTGCTGAAAGTGGAGAGACAATAACATTTACTGCATGCTGTAGTGGTGAGGGAAATTTCTTACCACCTTACTGCATTTACAAAGGAGTGAATAAAAAACAAGACGCTGAGGACAACATGCCTCCAGGATCAGTTGTTGTTATGAGGAGAGAATCCGCTTATGTCAACAGTGATATTTTCATTGATTCGTTCAAAAACCATTTCCTTCCTAGAAAGGCGCCTGGCCCTGCTCTGCTTCTGTTAGATGCTTATGCCTCTCATATGAATTGTGTCACCCTTTTGGATATAGCTGTTGAAAATGAAGTATCGATAATTTGTTTGCCTAGCCACACGACACACTTTTTACAGCCACTAGACCGATCATTTTTCAAGACACTGATATCCTACTTTAAAGAGTCTTGTCATTCCTGTGCTGTAAGTAATGCAAGCAAAGACAGAAGAATTACAAGGCAGCACTTTGGAGAGTTACTCTTCAAAGCGTGGACTCGTGCTGCTTCTGTCCAGATTGGTGTTTCCGGATTTAGAGCTGCCGGAATTATCCTGCTTAACAGAGCAGTAATTGCAAACCATGCCTTTGTTTCAGACATTAATAATACTGAACTCCCAACTACTGCAGATATCTCTAATGATCTGGATCCAGATGAGCTATCATCATCAAGATCTGAAACAAATGTATTAAGAGAACACCCTCCTACCTGCAAACCTTGCACAAATTTGGCTACTCATCGACCAACTGACCAAGGCTGCTGCTGTGTAAATGACAACTCAGTGACACCTCATGAAGAGACACCATCAAAATTGCTGGAAAAGATTTCGGCTGTTCCTATACTGCCTCAGAAAAATCAATCCAAAAGAAAGCAATTAGCAACAAATATAACATCCGACGATTTTATAGCAACGAAAAGAAAGAAAATCACCAAAAGAAACAAGTAAGGAAAAGCTCTTGCCCACAAAATGTAGCAGCAAAAAGAAATCAAATCCCCAAATCCAGAGGGAAAAAACCGCCAGAGAGGCGTCTGTTTGAAGACTCAGTTTCAGAAGAAGATGATAATGATATTTCCTCACACGGTAGTTCCTCCAATGAATTAAATTTCGAAGAAAACGAATGAGTATTGTGTATTGAACTCTATCAAGAAACAACGTCTACCTCTGATTGGATTCAATGTATAGGATGTTCTAGATGCCTTCATGAATCATGCACTCTCAATGAGAACATGTGTCGTTTGTGTGGACGACTTAAAAATAAACTTGAAAAACAAAAATCGAAGTGAATGTCATTTTCAATGCATTTTGTCATTAGCCATCTGTCCCTCCCATCTGCAGAATCTTGCCTACCACTTAGTAATTGAAATTTACAAGCCTTTGTGCATCATAAGAATGTTCCTTTGATATAAAGTTTTTTGTAATGCGATGGTGTCCATAATAAAATACAATGTTCAAACCATCAATCTTGCCTAATTTTATTGCGATTTAAGTGTTTATATATTGATAGAAATTTATTTGAAATGTGCAGCATCTGTTTCGCCTTTACCTTACTCTACCATCGCATATAGTGCAAAATATACGCGATATGCAAAGAAAAATACGGACCAGGTGCTGCGAACACTGTAGCACTTTTGGTATCGGAAGGGATAACTTCATATCAGAGCATGTGCAGTCGAAAACAGACAGTTGCATCCCTTCTGTGAGTTGATCGTAGCGCGGTTGACAATCATTTCAGTAAGTGAGACTGATTTCTAGTTACTGCAGAAAGAGCACTAATAATTCTTCCACATTGTTTACATACCAAAAAACTTTCAAAGAGAAATGGAGTAATTTTAGTTTGATTTCGGAGCACATTGGAAGACAATTATCTTAATTTTAATGCGATTTCTAACTTGCATTGGCAGAGAAATCGTATAATTTTAGTGCAGTACTTACAGTGTGCTGCAGCACATAACTGGCTGCCACTGATCACATGCATATCCAGTCAAGTAGTACATCTAGTACACTTCATGCCATTTCCTCACAGAGTTGCAATTTTCATAACCAAACGTTTTCATTGTTATAAGACCTAAAAATGCTGCTTAAGACTGGGCAGGGACTGAATTATTATAGCGCCTACCAAGATTAGATTAGATTAAATTCAGCTCTAGTTCCTTTGATTCAGTTAATGAGATGATTCTTGTGGATGTGGAACATGTCAGATAGTACGTATAACATAAAACAAATTGAATATAATACTTACTACCCTGATCATTTGTCAGGAGATTGTCGAAATAGGTTAATACAATGCGGTTAACTGGACCAGCTAATACTTACAGAATTAACACACTGTCAGAATGAAACATTGTTGTTGTTGTTGTTGTTGTTGTTGTCTTCAGTGCTGAGACTGGTTTGATGCAGCTCTCTATGCTACTCTATCTTGTGCAAGCTTCTTCATCTCCCAGTCCTTACTGCAACCTACATCCTTCTGAATCTGCTTAGTGTATTCATCTCTTGGTCTCCCTCTACGATTTTTACCCTCCACGCTGCCCTCCAATGCTAAGTTTGTAATCCCTTGATGCCTCAGAACATGTCCTACCAACCGGTCACTTCTTCTTGTCAAGTTGTGCCACAAACTCCTCTTCTCCCCAATTCTATTCAATACCTCCTCTTTAGTTATGTGATCTACCCATCTAATTTTCAGCATTCTTCTGTAGCACCAAATTTCGAAAGCTTCTATTCTCTTCTTGTCCAAACTATTTATTGTCCATGTTTCACTTCCATACTTGGCTACACTGCATACAAATACTTTCAGAAACTACTTCCTGACACTTAAATCTATATTCGATGTTAACAAATTTCTCTTCTTCAGAAACGCTTTCCTTGCCATTGCCAGTCTACATTTTATATCCTCTCTATTTAGACCATCATCAGTTATTTTGCTCCCCAAATAGCAAAACTCCCTTACCACCTTAAGCGTCTCATTTCCTAATCTAATTCCCTCAGCATCACCCAACTTAATTCGACTACATTCCATTATCCTCGTTTTGCTTTTGTTGATGTTCATCTTATATCCTCCTTTCAAGACACTGTCCATGCCGTTCAACTGCTCTTCCAAGTCCTTTGCTGTCTCTGACAGAATTACAATGTCATCGGCGAACCTCAACGTTTTTATTTCCTCTCCATGGACTTTAATACCTACTCCGAATTTTTCTTTTGTTTCCTTTACTACTTGCTCAATATACAGATTGAATAACATCGGGGAGAGGCTACAACCCTATCTCACTCCCTTTCCAACCGCTGCTTCCCTTTCATGCCCCTCAACTCTTATAACTGCCATCTGATTTCTGTACAAATTGTAAATAGCCTTTCGCTCCCTGTATTTTACCCCTGCCACCTTCATAACTTGAAAGAGAGTATTCCAGTCAACATTGTCAAAAGCTTTCTCTAAGTCTACAAATGCTAGAAATGTAGGTTTGCCTTTCCTTAATCTATTTTCTAAGATAATGCGTAGGGTCAGTATTGCCTCACGTGTTCCAACATTTCTACGGAATCCAAACTGATTTTCGCCGAGGTTGGCTTCTACCAGTTTTTCCATTCGTCTGTAAAGAATTCGCGATAGTATTTTGCAGCTGTGACTTATTAAACTGATAGTTCGGTAATTTTCACATCTGTCAACACCTGCCTTCTTTGGGATTGGAATTATTACATTCTTCTTGAAGTCTGAGGGAATTTCGCCTGTCTCATACATCTTGCTCACCAGATGGTAGAGTTTTGTCAGGACTGGCTCTCCCAAGGCCGGCAGTAGTTCTAATGGAATGTTATCTACTCCTGGAACCTTGTTTCGACTCAGGTCTTTCAGTGCTCTGTCAAACTCTTCACGCAGTCTCATATCTCCCATTTCATCTTCATCTACATCCTCCTCCACTTCCATAATATTTTCCTCCAGTACATCGCCCTTGTATAGACCCTCCATATACTCCTTCCACCTTTCTGCTTTCCCTTCTTTGCTTAGAACTGGGTTTCCATCTGTGGTCTTGTTATTCATACAAGTGGCTCTCTTTTCTCCAAAGGTTTCTTTAATTTTCCTGTAGGCAGTATCTATCTTACCCCTACTGAGATAAGCCTCTACATCCTTACATTTGTCCTCTAGCAATACCTGTTTAGCCATTTTGCACTTCCTGTCGATCTCATTTTTGAGACGTTTGTATTCCTTTTTGCCTGCTTCATTTACTGCGCTTTTATATTTTCTCCTTTCATCAATTAAATTCAATATTCCTTCTGTTACCCAAGGATTTCTACCAGCCCTCGTCTTTTTACCTACATGATCCTCTGCTGCCTTAACTACTTCATCCCTCAGAGCTACCCATTTTTCTTCTACTGTATTTATTGCCCCTATTACTGTCAATTGTTCCCTTATGCTCTCCCTGAACCTCTGTACAACCTCTGGTTTAGTCAGTTTATCCAGGTCCCATCTCCTTAAATTCCCATCTTTTTGCAATTTCTTCAGTTTTAATCTACAGGTCATAACCAATAGATTGTGGTCAGAGTCCACATCTGCCCCTGGAAATGTCTTACAATTTAAAACCTGGTTTCTAAATCTCTGTCTTACCATTATATAATCTATCTGATACCTTCTAGTATCTCCAGGATTCTTCCATGTATACAACCTTCTTTTAGGATTCTTGAACCAAGTGTTAGCTATGATTAAGTTATGCTCTGTGCAAAATTCTACCGGACAGCTTCCTCTTTCATTTATCTCCCTCAATCCATATTCACCCACTATGTTTCCTTCTCTCCCTTTTCCTACTCTCGAATTCCAATCACCCATGACTATTAAATTTTCGTCTCCCTTCACTACCTGAATAATTTCTTTTATCTCAGCATACATTTCATCAATTTCTTCATGATCTGCAGAGCTAGTTGGCATATAAACTTGTACTACTGTAGTAGGCGTGGGTTTTGTGTCTATCTTGGCCACAATAATGCGTTCACTATGATGTCGGTAGTACCTTACCAGCACTCCTATTTTTTTACTCATTATTAAATCTACTCCTGCATTCCCCCTATTTAATTTTGTATTTATAACCCTGTATTCACCTGATCAAATGTCTTGTTCTTCCTGCCACCGAACTTCACTAATTCCCACTATATCTAACTTCAACCTATCGCTTTCCCTTTTTAAATTTTCTAACCTACCTGCCCGATTAAGGATCTGACATTCCACACTCCGATCTGTAGAACGCCAGTTTTCTTTCTCCTGATAACGACGTCCTCTCTAGTAGTCCCCTCCCAGAGATCCAAATGGGAGATTATCTTACCTCCGGAATATTTTACCCTAGAGGACGCCATCATCATTTAACCATACAGTAAAGCTCCATGCCCTCGGGAAAAATTACGGCTGTAGTTTCCCCTTGCTTTCAGCCATTCACAGTACCAGCACAGGCCGTTCTGGTTAGTGTTGCAAGGCCAGATCAGTCAATCATTCAGACTGTTGCCCCTGCAACTACTGAAAAGGCTCCTGCCCCTCTTCAGGAACCACACGTTTGTCTGGCCTCTCAACAGATACCCGTCCGTTGTGGTTGCACCTACAGTACGGTCTTCTGTATCGCTGAGGCACGCTAGCCTCCCCACCAACGGCAAGGTCCATGGTTCATGGGGGTAAGGAAACATTGCTATGCACTATTAATAAATTTAACATAAACAAAATATCTAATCTTGACTGTTGTCAGCAAACTGAAATCTAACAGACTTTCTACTTAAGCTGGCTTAACAGTCTCTGTTAAGATATTCATCTATAGAGTAGAAGGAGTTGTGTATCCAAAAATCTTTCAAACTCTGTTTAAACCATGCTTTATCTGAAACCAAGTTTTTAATGGTTTCTGGCAATTTATTGAAAATGTGTGTTCTAAATATTGGAGCACATTTTGGACCAAGATAAGTGATTTTAGGTCTTTATGTAGATTGACCTTACTCGTAGTATGTAACTATGAATAGAGCTATTGGTTGGAAATAGAGATGTATTACTTGCAACAAATTTCATTAAGGAATAAACATACTGAGAAGCAGTGGTTTGGATACACAGTTCCTAGAACAGGTTCCTACATGATGTTCTTGAATTTACATCACAAATGATTCTTATCAGACGCTTTTGCACCCTAAAACCTTTTGCTCTGTTTGATGAGTTTCCCCAGAATATGATCCCATATGACATAATAGAATGAAAGTAAGCAAAGTATGCAAGTTTTTTCATACATATGCCTTGTACATCTGACATCATTCTCATTGCAAATACAGACTTGTTTAGGTGCTTAAGCTATTCTGTGGTATTCCCTTCCCAACTGAATTTGTTATCGAGGTGTAATCCCAGAAATTTAATACTGTCAACTTCTTAGATCTCCATGCCTTCGTATGTTATACACACGCTGGAAGGAAATCTCTTATAGGTTCTGAACTGCATATAGTGAGTCTTCTCAAAATTTAACGACTGTGAATTAGCCTTAAACCACATATTAATGTCAGTGAAAATTTGATTAGCAACTATTTCTAAATCTCTACTGGACTTAGTATCTTACAATGTAACAGATGAGAGGTCATTAATGTACACAAGAGAAAGCAATGGACTCAAGGTGGAACGTTGAGGAACATGACATGTAATTAATTCCCAGTCAAATGAAGACTGACTGCTTACTGCACAGGTATTTTGTAACGACCCTCTTTGTTTCCTGTTAGATAGATATCACTCAAAACATTTTGCAGCATTGCTGGTGACACTATAATATTCTGATTTACTTAGCCTTCTCTATACCAGAGCCATTAAGAAATCCAAACTGTGACTTTGACAATTTATTATTTTCAGTCAGATGCTTAAGCGTTTTGTTCAAACGTCTTGGTTGAACAAACCTTTTCAAATAATTTTGAGAAAGCTAGCAAAAGTCAAATTGGTTAATAGTTCGATGGTATCTCTTTACCCCTCTTCTTATAAAGAGGCTTAACTTCAGCTTATTTTGGCCAGTCTGGTAATGTTCCGCTGATAAGAGGTTCATTACAAAGTAACTTAACATAATACTCAACTTGCATTAGCACTCTTTGATTAACTTCACTGATATGTTATCATACCCACTGGAGTACTTAGATTTTAAGGATTTTGTGATGGACGTTACTTCTTTGGGAGATGTGAGTGTCATTTCAATTTTACTGAAGTTATTTTTAAAGACTGGTCTCAGATACTCCATTGCACTATTCACCGAACCTGATAACCCCAAGCTGTCAGTAACAGAAATGAAGTACTTGTTTAAGAGGTTTGGAACACTACGTGCAATTGTTATGAAGGTCTCATTTATTTTTAGAGCTATCTTTTCCTCTTCCTTTTTGGGCTCACCTGTCTCTGTCTGTACTATACACAATACAATTTTTATTTAGTTGCCTGATGTAATTATCTTTTTCACATAATAAAGCTGCTTTGATTTCTGGATTACTTGCTACAATATTTTGCTGTATTCTTAGTAATGCATTACAATTCTAACATCAGAGCTGTTCCTAGATAGTAGATACAGTCTCCTTTCTGTCCCACATGATATATTTATTCCTTGTGTAATTCACAGTTTATTTTTTGACTTATGTGTGATTTGAGTTACCTTTAGGGGAAAACACTTTTCAAACGTGAAGGTAACTTTACTAATGAATACTTTGTATTTTCCATTTGAGTCAGAAGTATTGTAAACATCTATCCAGTTCATAACTTTGAGCAATTTCCTGAATTTCTCAATTTTTTCTTATTTATTACCCTCCTGAGCTCAGATTTAATGGATTTTTTTATCCTGACAGGTTTCAACATTTAACACAAGATGCTGCATGTCATGATCAAATACCCCATTTACTATTGTTTTGTGATATGACTTTTTTTTCTAGATTTGTCTACAAAGACATTATCAATAGCAGTCTCAGAGCATTTACATATAGTTGCAAAATTCACAGTAGAAACTAAACTGAATGATAGTGTTACTGACTGCAATAATTGTTCACTGACAGAGCTTTTCAATAAATACACAATAAAATCACCAGAAACCACTATTTCCTTGTTTTTTTACCATGTGTTGGGACAGGAGAGCTTCCAATTTTTTTTATGAAGAGGTTAAAATTTCCTGAAAGTGTTATGTATATACCTACTATTAGAAAGGACTTATTATGAAATACTACTTCTATTTTAAAAGCTTGTATGTGCTGCTCTGAGCAAAAAGTATTAATAACAATATTGTTGAAATCAAAAGAGTTTGTGATAAATGTGGCAACTCCTTCTTTCTCCATATTTTCTCTACAGAAGTAAGAAGCTAACTTGAGTTCTGTAACATTTACTATATGTATACCAGTGTTCACATGATGTTCAGAGAGGCACGTTACATCAACTAGTTTGCTCAACTCCAAATCTTCAACACAAATAAGCAACGCATTAAGCTTATCCCTTAGTCCTGGCATATTCTGATGCAATAACGATAACTGATTTTGTGTACTGTCTCAATTACAACTCGATGAACCTAATTTTCCTGCCAAATTTTGAGAATCTCTAGATTCAATCAGAGCCCGTCTGCATGAATTGTGTACATTGAAATTTGCTTTCTGGTTGCCTGTTTTATCAATGTGAATGTCATTTTCAGCCTGTCTCTGAATATCTTTTGTTTCTGACCTCCCTTCCCAAAAAAACTGCTGGTCTGTCACTTGAAACCACTCGTTCTTTACCAATTGTCACATTCCCCCCCACCCATTAAGTTATTTGCTATTAGCCCAGACAGTCATGGACTGTGCGTCTGGTCCCGGCGGAGGTTCGAGACCTCCATTGGGCATGGGTGTGTGTGTTTGTCCTTAGGATAATTTAAGTTAAGTAGTGTGTAAGCTTAGGGACTGATGACGTTAACAGTTAAGTCCCATAAGATTTGACACACATTTGAACATGTTTTTTAATTAGCCGAGACTGTTTTCCCTTCACTTTCCTGTTGAGGCGAAGGTCATGCCTAGTATAGTCCCACCTGCTGATAGAGTCAACAGGAACAACACTGATATGAGACTCCATATCTGATAGAAACAGCCGTTCCACCTCTAAATTAACTCTCCTAACAGAAGAGTTTGAATGAGGCCGGTCATGGCGCCTCAGAACAGACACAAGCCCAACACCTGTGTGTTCGTCACATCATTATTGCATAATAAAAGCCCTCATACTTCGACGATGATAATTTTGCTGCTAAACACCAACTATGTGGTTGCGGCTGTAGACAATATTAATTGGTTTTCTCATCATGGGAGAATCTTAAGTGGCAAAAGTCGTTTTCATGAACGAGGTATATTACCCGCAACTTCCTTCGCTTTGGCTACGATGAAAGTGTATTAACTGCTTTAGTGTCTGCTGTTCGCGTTATCTTCCTCGTGAGTTTCGCATGAGTGCGCCCGGAGAGCTGCAGATGCAGCAGAGCGTAGCTGGGAGGGAGCTTATCTGGAGGCCACATCTGGCTGCTGGGCGACATCCGGCGCGCATGCGCATAAATCCACACGCCGGCCTCCGTCGCTGCCGGGCTGGGAACCGAACAAGAGCGCCGCAACTTCTGCCACTTTTATCTACAGTGCCGTGCTAATCTAATTACTTCGGATCCTATCTCAGCCACGGCCTCTCTTCCCAACTTCGAATATGCTTTAATATATTCTCCAACATCTGTGTCTCCTATTGTGATTGTGATGTATTCAGTACTGGATATTCTGTACCGTTGCTTTGGTCTGCAAATGGAATGTGACGATGTCTTTCCCGACACAAGAAGCTGCTTACGAAGAGGGCAAAGGTACTGTGATAATTGCTTTATGGTCTCGAGAGTTCGTCTTGCCATATTGGCTTACGTTTCCCAATTTCTTTGCAAATCCCTACAGCGTTCAAAAAGGTCTATATCATGTCCCTTCTTTGTCAGGTGAGTTTCTGTTACCTCGTGGAAAGTCCCACTCGCGGCCGTGGTCAGAGAGAAGATACTCTTTGATATGTGTGGTATGCGAGACAAATTTAAACGACGCATTCCTTAGAAGGTTAAATAGGACACCTTTACCGTTGGACCAAGATTAATTTTCTGCGCTGTTGACACTTGTAAAATGCCAAGATAAGGGGTTGACAAGTTTACTCGGATGCGCCAGACATGGTTACAATATCGTCACCGCTCCTATGCGACTAATAAATATTATGTAGAAATCTAACCATTTCCTGAAAATTACCGACCTCTAACCAGTGGACTGGAAAATTTACGCTACTAATAATACCCCGACTGGCTCCTCGAAACTTCTGTCCATAATCTCTACCAAGTCACGCACAGAGTTACTTTTACATCTGAAGACTTGTCTCCATTGAGAGTGACATTCGTTTGCTAAAAACTCGTCAATGTAATCTCACAGATGGTCTGATTTTCTTTGCACGCATAATTTGTTCATTACGCGACTGTGCGGACCTGTATCGAACGCCTTCCGGAAAGCAAGTAACACGGCATCTACCCGAGCACATTTATCTACTACTTTCTGGGTCTCGTGGACGAAGGTTGCGAGCTGAAAGAATGAAATGAACGTCTGACATTGTTGGCAGGGAGATCCCATTCAGGTGCGGCCGCCAAGTGCAAGTCTTATTCCAGTCGGCGCCGATGGTGAGGACAACACAACACCCAGACCACGAGCGGAGAAAGTCTCCAACCCGACCGGGAATCGAGCTCGGGGCCAGTGCAAGGAAGGCAAGCACGCTACCACCCAGCTAAGCGGGCGAACAGAGCGAGCTGGTTGTCACACAAGCACGATCGTCATTTTCGAAATCCATACTGACTCCTTTTCTCTACAATCACCAATCTTTTGACTGGTTTGACGCAGCCCGTCACGAATTCCTTCCCTGTGCCAACCTTTTCATCTCAGAGCAGGAGTCGCAATCTGCATACACAATTATTTGCTGAATGTATTCCATTCTCTGTCTTCCTTGATGCCTTAATAGGGGTCCTATCATTCTGTCTCTTCTTCTTGGCAATGTTTTCGATATACTAATTTCCTCAACGATTCTGCGGAGAACCTCCTCCTTTCTTATCTTATCAGTCCATCTAATTTTCAACATTCTTCTGTAGCACTACAACTCAAATACTTCGATTCTCTTCTGGCCTGTGTTCCCACAAGCCATGTACCCTGTTATGCAATGCTATGTTCCAAATGTACATTCTCAGAAATTTCTTCCTCAGATTACGGCCTATGTTAGATACAACTAGCCGCGCGGTCTTAGGCGTCTAGTCACGGTCCGAGGGGCTTCCCCCGTCGGAGGTTCGAGTCCTCCCTCGGGCATGGGTGTCTGCGTTGTCCTTAGAGTAAGTTCGTTTAAATTAGATTAAGTAGAGCGTAAGCTTAGGGACCGGTGACATCAGCAGTTTGGTAGCATAAGACCTTACCACAAATTTCCAAACTTTAGGTGCTGGTAGACGTCTCTTGGCCAGGACTGTCCTTTTGCCAGTGCTAGCTTGCTTCTGATGTCCTCCTTGCTCCGTCTGACATGCGTTATGTTGCTACCTAGATACCAGATTTCCTTGACTTCGTCTACTTCTTGAGCCCCAATTACGATGTTACGTTTCTCGCTGTTTTCATGTCTCCTACTTCTCATTACTTCCGTTTTTCTTCGATTTACTCTCAGCCCATATTTTGTACATATTAGCCTGTTCACTTTCACTGAGGTTAGCAATGTCAACAGCGAATCTAATAATTCATATCTTTCACCTTGAATTTCAATCCCTCATTTTAATCTTTCTTTTATTTCCGTCGTTGCTTCTTGGATGTACTGATTGGATAGTAGAGGCGAAAGACTACATCCTTCTCTTACGCCCTCCTTAATCCGAGCTATTCGTTCTTGCTCGCCCACTCTTATTGTTCCGTACATATTATATATTACCCGTCTTTCCCTACAACCTACCCCTATTTTACTCAGAAATTCAGTTGTTTGCACCATTTAACACTGATGAGCCAAAACATTACGATCACGTACTTAAAGCTTGATTGTCCCTCTTTGCAACGAAATACATCCTGATTCTGCGTATCAGGGATCCGACAGTTTGTTGGTAGGTTTGTGGATGTATGTGTCGTCAGATGTCTACTCACAAGTCATTTAACTCGAGTAAATAACGGGCCCCTGATTAGCGTACAAGGTGATGCTGCCCGAGAGCGACTCAGATGGGTTGCATAGGATTCATGTCAAGCAAATTTGGTTTCCGCGAATCGTGATTTCACTATAATGCTCCTCAAACCACTGTAGCTCGGGTATGGCTTTGAGACACGAATAGTTATGTTACTGAAAGATGACATCTCCGTCGGGGAAGACATCAAGCATGATAGGATGCAACTGGTTCGCAGTTGTCAGCATGTCATCGATTACTACCACAGGTGCCACGCAAGCCCAGAGGCATGTCTCCATTTGCATAATACTACGGTTCTAGGCGCTACAGTCTGGAACCGCGCGACCGCAGGTTCGAACCCTGCTTTGGGCATGGATGTTTGTGATGTCCTTAGGTTAGTTAGGTTTAAGTGGTTCTAAGTTCTAGGGAACTGATGACCTCATAAGTTAAGTCCCATAGTCCTCAGAGCCATTTGAACCATAATATTGCTCCCACCAAACTGCTTCCGTGGCGGGCGCCACGTTTCGAACTGCCGTTCAGCTCGATAACGGCGTTTCTGGAGACGATCATCGAGCTAGTGTACCAAAAACGTGATTCACCCGGTGAGCCGACACGTTTCCATTGATCGACGGTCGAATTCCTGTAGTACCGTGCCCACTCCACTCGTAATTGACGAAGTCGTTGGGGTCAACATGCGAGCACGTAGGAGTGTAGTGCTGCGTAACTCCATGTTCAACAATGTACGATGAACGGTGTTCTCCGAAGCACTTGTGCGTTGATCAGCATTGTGCTCTTCCGGCAGAGAAGCCACAGATCACCATCTATCGTCCTTTAAGAACAGAAAAGCCTCCAAACCTCAATTTCTGTGAAGAGTGGTGGACGTCCAACCTATTAACGCCTAGTTTGAATCTTCTTCACCTACCTCTTTCCATAGATGCTAACGACAGTAACGTGTGAATATTCTATTAGCCTTTTCCAAGTATACCTCCTTATTCCGTAGGACACTGCTGATTCTTTCGCCTTTTAGGGGCAGTTTCCCTACCCAAGAAGGAAAAAGTACCCTGAACCTTTATTCGCTACTCCGCCCTCTTTGACAAGGCCGTCGGCACAAAGATGTTGACTGCTTGTGCTGGAAGTCTTCGGCCATCATTGCTGATTCATAGATAGGAGAAATTACCTGTCGCGACATTTTTTAATACCCGAGCATGCCCCAAACATCTACAACAGACTTACGTCATGCTTAAACAATATCCCGTACATGCACAGAGGAACACGTGTTCGAATCGTTGCAGGCTTTATGTATTGGTAAAATAACTTCGTTGATCAAGAACAATGGCGTTGGAAAACACCTGCCTCATTGGTAAAGAGCATTACCTTTAAGCCGGCCTGGTGGTAGTTTCTGAGAACAAACTGGTTTAGATCGCAAACGTGTAGCCATCTCATGTCTTTTCACCGAACCACTTAAAACAAGTTATGGAGTCTCCAGCTGCAAGTAGGATGTCAAACAGCAGGGCTGGGCGTGGTACGCTACAGCTTACTACCGGTTTTTGTTGTGATGTGTAGTGGTAACACCGAAAACCAATGTAAGTTAGAATTAAATAAGTAATTAGCATCATCCCAAAACGTAATCCCGTAGAAAGCAACTACCATAGCTGTTCAGAAAAAAGTAGAGCGTGGTTTACTATTTAGTGTGTGTTGTGGCTTTCAGTTGTAACAAAGTTGATGTATTTTTATTTTTGGCAGAAAGGTAAAAAGAGTGTTGTGTGAACGGTAACTAAACATGAAAACACCATCAGTTGCACGTAAAACACACAACTACCCGAAATATCAATTTATCTCTTTATTTGTGAGTGTGACTTCAAATGCCTGTATTACGACAGTTGTTGTATTTGGTACAAGAATCCTGCAGATACGACTCTTGTAGAAACCGAAGCAAAATATATTTAATTGATTATGTTAGTAGAGACCAAGCTGTTGGACCATCGTAACCAATTTACCGTCGAGGAAATGTCAGAAATGTGATTTAAGGTATCTCCTGCTTCTTCATTCAAGTGTTGTCCAACACTCATGAGATTCACTCTAGTTTCATATCATCATCATCATCATCATCATCATAATTTAAGACTGATTATGCCTTTCAGCGTTCAGTCTGGAGCATAGCCCCCCTTATACAGTTCCTCCATGATCCCCTATTCAGTGCTAACATTGGTGCCTCTTCTGATGTTAAACCTATTACTTCAAAGTCATTCTTAACCTTCTCCTCGGTCTGCCCCGACTCCTCCTACCCTCTACTGCTGAATCCATGAGTCTCTTGGGTAACCTTGCTTCTCCCATGCGTGTAACATGACCACACCATCTAAGCCTATTCGCCCTGACTGCTACATCTATAGAGTTCATTCCCAGTTTTTCTTTGATTTCCTCATTGTGGACACCCTCCTGCCATTGTTCCCATCTACTAGTACCTGCAATCATCCTAGCTACTTTCATATCCGTAACCTCAACCTTGTTGATAAGGTAACCTGAATCCACCCAGCTTTCGCTCCCATACAACAAAGTTGGTCGAAAGATTGAACGGTGCACAGATAACTTGGTCTTGGTATTGACTTCCTTCTTGCAGAAGAGAGTAGATCATAGCTGAGCGCTCACTGCATTAGCTTTGCTACACCTCGCTTCCAGTTCTTTCACTATGTTGCCATCCTGTGAGAATATGCATCCTAAGTACTTGAAACCGTCCACCTGTTCTAACTTTGTTCCTCCTATTTGGCACTCAATCCGTTTATGTTTCTTTCCCACTGACATTACTTTCGTTTTGGAGATGTTAATCTTCATACCATGGTCCTTACATTTCCGATCTAGCTCTGAAATATTACTTTGCAAACTTTCAATCGAATCTGCCATCACAACTAAGTCATCCGCATATGCAAGACTGCTTATTTTGTGTTCACATATCTTAATCTCACCCAGCCAGTCTATTGTTTTCAACATATGATCCATGTATAATATGAACAACAGTGGAGACAGGTTGCAGCCTTGTCTTACCCCTGAAACTACTCTGAACCATGAACTCAATTTACCGTCAACTCTAACTGCTGCCTGACTATCCATGTAAAGACCTTTAATTGCTTGCAAAAGTTTGCCTCCTATTCCATAATCTTGTAGAACAGACAATAACTTCCTCCTAGGAACCCGGTCATATGCCTTTTCTAGATCTATAAAGCATAGATACAATTCCCTGTTCCACTCATAACACTTCTCCATTATTTGCCGTAAGCTAAAGATCTGGTCCTGACAACCTCTAAGAGGCCTAAACCCACACTGATTTTCATCCAATTGGTCCTCAACTAATACTCGCACTTTCCTTTCAACAATACCTCAGAAGATTTTTCCCACAACGCTGATTAAAGAGATACCTCTGTAGTTGTTACAATCTTTTCTGTTTCCATGTTTAAAGATTGGTGTGATTACTGCTTTTGTCCAGTCAGATGCAACCTGTCCCAACTCCCTGGTCATTTTAATTATCCTGTGTAGCCATTTAAGACCCGTATTTGATGAGTTCCGACTTAATTTCATCCACCCCAGCCGCTTTATTGCACTGCAATCTATTGACCATTTTTTCCACTTCCTCAAATGTGATCCTATTTCCATCATCATTCCTATCCCATTCTACCTCGAAATCTGAAACATTACTGATCGCATTTTCACCTACATTGAGCAACTCTTCAAAATATTCCCTCCATCTGCCCAAGGCATCCACAGGATTCACCAGCAGTTTTCCTGACCTGTCCAAAATACTTGTCATTTCCTTCTTACCTCCCTTTCTACTTTCATAATTAGAATTTTTTCTTTTAAGTTTGTGGTTGGGTGCCGTTATTGCCACTACAGTAACATAACAGTATCGTTTATCTATAAACAGATATGCATCGTTGTGAGTGTAATCATATTTCATACTAGTGTGTCGTGTTTTCTAAAGAGGAAATTCCGGATCAACATAGTATTCACCTAAATAACTTTGGGAAATTCTTTTGAAACCACTCCCAGGCTGACCGGTGAACCAGACCAATAACAAAAGTAGATGCAACTAGAGTGTTGCCTGCTCAGCTGCAATTTCATTTCTGCTCATTTTATTTTATGTTTCGTAAATCGCAACATTTATCTTTGCAATATTTTGCTTGTATCTGCTATGATCGGCTTTGATTGCTCGAGATAAGCTCTGTGAACTATCTCTTTGTTGTCCACTGTGGCATTTTGCATTTTTTGGAGGTTGGTTTGGCCTTTGGCCAGCAGCCAGTGGGGAGCCGTCGCGGTTTTGAAAACACGAGGTATTCCTTGTTTGAATGCGCTTTCGCCATTCTACAGGGTGTTTACAAATGAATATCGGGGTTTTAATTGCATTAGATTAAATTTAACTTACAATTATAAATGATATGTCAAATGAAAGAGCAACTCAAACAGTTTTATCAAGAACCTTATAAATGTTCAATGTGTGCAGCATTTGTCACACGGCACACATGAAGTCTATAGCCGAGTTCTGCTGGATAGGCCACAAGGGGTCCAATGACGGGGCTTGCTTTGCATGGCCTCCACGTTCACCCGACGTAACGCCATTCGATTTTTTCCTTTGGGGCTTCGTCAAGGATCGTGTGTACGTGCCTCCGCTGCCAGCAGACCTCCCTGAATTAAGAAACCGGATTGAAGCAGCTGTTGCTACAATCACTGAAGACACACTTATCAACGTTTGGGAAGAACTCGGCTAAAGACTTGATGTGTGCCGCGTGACAAATGGTGCTCACATTGAACATTTATTAGGTTCTTGGTAAAACTGTTTAAGTTGCTCTTTCATTTGACATATCATTTATAACTGTAAGTTTAATATAATAAATAATATAAAGCTTTAAAACCCCGATATTCATTTATAAACACCCTGTATTTCCTGTTTCTGCTCCGCTGTCTGGTTTGAGTAGAGGTTGGCTTACTCTGATGTCGCTGCCAACTGCGTCGGATTTCTATAGTGATGAAGAAAATGGGTGAGATCTTCTAAATTACTTGCAGTGTTGGATATTAGGTGCACACTTAGGTTATTTAAATTTCTGTACAGTTTACTTGTGATCACGTTGAGACTAGAGGTAACACCATTCCACGTGGCTAAATTGAGCCTATTGGTTGCTCACCTCTTGTTAAACAGAAGCTGATTATAGGAGGGAACATTACATTTCAATTCGTCGTATTGTAGAATCAGAGTTATCACCCTCTCGTGAATTATGAAAGAGTTGTTGTCCAATTTGGATCTGTGCATTGAGAACATATTATTCTGATTACACTTTTTGAGATTTACTTTTCCATTTGCAACTCTGAAAAGCTATGTAGGCGTGTAAATCAACTACATTCATGTATTTACAATATGTACATATTAATGCTATTCTCCTCGGAATTATTTCGACAAAAACCAGATTAATTCAGTGCCACATTAGGTAATAAACAAAACACTTTCACTTCGCCGTATTGTTATCAGTTGTTGACGACGACTGTGTTATGTATATTCTGACGTATCACAAACAGTTAACTACATTAAGTCTGTAAAAGCAAAAAGTTATAAATAAGTACCATTTCCTCGCACGAATTTATGTTTCAGATGGGTGAAAGATGGGTCGTCAGCTGCTACTAAGGGCAATCTCTGTCTTCTAAAGGTATTGCGGAGCGTTGTAGCAAACTAGCGAGATATGTTGAGGCATACATGATACTGAGGGGTTGTTAACTACGATATTAGGTGGACTGCATATTCTGCACTTATGTTATTACCATAATGGTTTCATAAAGTATTATTTCAATTACTGTTTCAAATTCAGAGCCAATGATTACGTGTCTGATGGAACGTCATCGGCACTGTTTGGAGCTTAGGCCGAAAGTAAAGAGATTATTAATTTTTTTGTCAGTTTCTTGGCGAATCCTTATTGTTTAAAATTGAACAGTAACTAATGAAAACTCATTTTTCGTTGCGCTTAGATTATGTAAGCGTGTATATCTGTTACTATACTCTTAAATATTCTTCATCATATTGCGTTTCCAATCGTTTTCTGGGACATAAAGGTTCATAGTTACTTTATATCTTAATAATTTAGGGCTTTAATATCACTCCTCGTTTTAAATACCCATACGGCTTACAAACTAACTATTAATCAAACGTAAATAGACAAGAAACGTGATAGCTAATCGAACTGCTACTTTGTTTAGGGAAACTACAGCATTAAAACTGAGTGGATGGAAACGTTATACTGATGAACGTGTACGTGCATTACGTCAGTTGACGATGAGTGAAACCCCGAACCACGTTTTGGTATAAAACGATGCTACACAAATGTCGGTAGCTGCTGTATTTCTTCAAGTAATTTGAAACGCATGGACAACAAGCAGATAAATTGCTTTCATTTTACAACCATTTCGGGTTTTTCACGTCATCTTCAGGTGTACACATGTACAACGACATAATGTACATGTGTTCACACGATGAATTTCAGAGGTGTTTATTTAGCCAATCAGAGTCAAATCACATTTAAGATCTCAAATGAACGAGTCTCACACTGTGTTCGAGGAACGAGACAGACTGATTTGATAATCATATTTGGAAATCATAATGTGAACATGTGTGCACTCTGTTAACATTTTTAAGCTTGAAGATGGACTGAAACACCTAAAACTGCTTTTCAAAATAAAAGCAGTGCACCTAGTAGTTGTCAGTATGTTCAGACAGTCTGAGTTACTTACTTTAATTATAGCTGTGAAGCGCTTGTTAAGAAAAACTTTGCGGAGCATAGGATTAATACTTTAGCAATTGAGGAACAGCAGGCAATTAAAATACGTATTGTTTCCGTACATATGACAGTTTTGGGAGCAAATGTTTTGTAATGCGAAAAGCCACATTAAATGCTCACCATGAGCTACCTGTCTTTACCTTGCAAGCGGCCTCTTGGCGCAAAATGTGCATGTTTCTCTCCAACTCAGTAATTTTAAAATGTTACCTGATCATGAAAAAACGTTTGAGATCCTCATTTTGTCCTCAGTACGTGATACCATTACGAATGTGAAGTCTTACTAAGGCACTGCATTACTGACAATGAAACTTTAACAATCTTCAGCTTGTACACATAAAAAAAAGAATGTTTCGCTAAGTAAGATGAACGGAACTTCTCGAATCTATGAATCATGTACGTCCTTTGAAGTTGTTATTGGGACTTAACACGAAATGGTGTACCTTTGCTAGGACTCAACGCGCACAAGTTCTCAGTAACGGGTTAGAAAACAATTTATTCGGAAAGAGACATAGCATAGCTTACTTCTCTTGCCACTGAACGACACGTTTCCGTAAGATACCTGAAAATTACACTGCTAGCCATTAAAATTGCTACACCAAGAACAAATGCACATGATAAACCGGTATTCATTGGACAAATATGTTATACTAGAACTGATATGTGATTACATTTTGACGCAATTTGGGTGCATAGATCCTGAGAAATCAGTACCCAGAACAACCACCTATGGCCGTAATAACTGCCGTGATACGCCTGGGCACTGAGTCGAACAGATCTTGGATGGCGTATACAGGTACAGCTGCCCATGCAGCTTCAAGACGATACCACAGTTCATCAAAAGCAGTGACTGGCGTATTGTGACGAGCCAGTTACTCGGCCACCATTGACCAGACGTTTTCAATTGGTGAGAGATCTGGAGAATGTGCTGGCCAGGGCAGCAGTCGAACATTTTCTGTATCCAGAAAGGCCCGTACAGGACCTGCAACATGCGGTCGTGCATTGTCCTGCTGAAATGTGGGGTTTCGCAGTGATCGAATGAAGGGTAGAGCCACGGGTCGTAACACATCTGAAATGTAATGTCCACTGTTCAAAGTGCCGTCAATGCGAACAAGAGGTGACCGAGACGTGTAACCAATGGCACCCCATACCATCACGCCGGGTGATACGCCAGTATGGCGATGACGAATACACACTTCCAATATGCGTTCACCGCGATGTCGCCAAACACGGATGCGACCATCATGATGCTGTAAACAGAACCTGGATTCATCCGAAAACATGAATTTTGCCATTCGTGCACCCAGGTTCGTCGTTGAGCACACCATCGCAGGCGCTCCTGTCTGTGATGCAGCGTCCACGGTAACCGCAGCCATGGTCTCCGAGCTGATAGTCCATGCTGCTGCAAACGTCGTCGAACTGTTCGTGCAGATGGTCGTTATCCTGCAAACGTCCCCATCTGTTGACTCAGGTATCGAGACGTGGCTGCACGATCCGCTACAGCCATGCGGATAAGATGCCTGTCATCTCGACTGCTAGTGATACGAGGCCGTTGGGATCCAGCACGGCATTCCGTATTACTCTCGTGAACCCACCGATACCATATTCTGCTAATAGTCATTGGATCTCGACCAACGCGAGCAGCAATGTCGCGATACGATAAACCGCACCCGCAATAGGCTACAATCCGACCTTTATCAAAGTCGGAAACTTGATGGTACGCATTTCTCCTCCTTACACGAGGCATCACAACAACGTTTCACCAGGCAACGCCGGTCAACTGCTGTTTGTGTATGAGAAATCGGTTGGAAACTTTTCTCATGTCAGCACGTTGTAGGTGTCGCCACCGGCGCCAACCTTGTGTGAATGCTCTGAAAAGCTAATCATTTGCATATCACAGCATCTTCTTGCTGTCGGTTAAATTTCGCGTCTGTAGCACGTCATCTTCGTGGTGTAGAAATTTTAATAGTGTACTTTCGACCGTTAACACCGACTGTCCGCGCTTGTAGCTGAGCGTTCAGTGCAATTAGCTGTTACACGGAAGGTTTGGTTTTAGTTCCTGGTACTGCCAGAGATTTTTCCTTAGCGGGAGGACTATAACGGGCTCCTCTCAGTCCCAGGCCTTGACTGAGAAGTAGTAGCTCCGAGGTACGTAAAACAGACAATGGGCAGGAGAGTTGTGAGTTGACTCCACTTCCCTCCACACCGTATCCAGACTGCGCCGTTGCCCGAGGGGGCCATGGCTCTCGATCGGTCCCAGTTGGCTCACCTGTGATCAGAACGAGGAAGCTTGCTTTCTTCTTTTTGTTAAAAGTGACTTGTGTTACTATGTAACATAATGAGTCGTTTCATAATTTGTCAGCATATCCTCCGCTACAGTGTTAATTCTGTGGAGTAGCACGTACGGCCTCCTATGCGCGACGGGGATGGTAATTAGTCTCGAGCACCCCAGACTAGGTTATTCTACGTCCGAAATCGTTTGGCAAGCACGAATGATCAGTTTACGATTATGAACTACGATATGTATCACATTTAGAATTTTCTTCAGAGTTATTATTAATGTTGATGCTAATTGTTACTTAGGAGCCCTCATTACAAGCAGTGTAAATACATCAGAAGTCACCCTTTAAATCGGCGATCTAATTTGCCAGTGCTTATTATCTGAAATTCAGTGACGGTCAATGTGTTGCAGCATAGTACGAGAAAAAAAAATTTGGGTACCTAGTGCGTTGCAGCATATTGGAACATGTATGCTAGTTTAGTGGTTAAAGTGTCATAGAAACAGAATGAGCTAACCGTAGGACTGGAGCAAAAAGATTGCATTAAACTTTTTTCTTCTTTCTCTACGTTCACGGTAATTTGATTGTGTTTATGAGATAGGATAAAATGGAATCTTTCTGCTCATACTGTATTACGTACACTATACAATCTGCAACTACCCTTAAAATACCTGAGCATATACTGTCATTCATTGGGAGAGACAGAGTATTATCGTAGCCTATGAGAGTGACCTGTAGACTATAGCCATTAACAGTAGTATGATTTTTATAACTGCTAGCTTAACAATTTTCAGTCCAAAATTCATTCAATAAATTATTGAGCAATGCAGATTATATTTCGAAAGATTAATTTTTACATTTCAATCTGGCGTTAATTTGGGTTATTACATGATGTTTTAACGAGTAAATGATGGACAGGAATTTTCCAGCCAATAGAAAAGTGATCAAGTACGCGTGATAGAGCGATGCAGCAAATACTCGTGTACTTTAGCTTGTAGCTCAAGTAACCATTTAATGTACATGTATGTAAGTGGATATTGAAATCTCTGTTGTTCCTGGAGATACTTCAGTCGTAATAACGATGAAAATTGGCACAATACTGTGAGAATGGTGTGGAAACGGTGAATATATCGTCACATGTTATCTGATTGATGCTGCAGCTACCCTGAGGTTAAATCATATGTCTGTACATTGAGTAATCTGTGGCAGTATTAATTTCTTTCAGTGGAGCTATGAAGACTTAACAGCCTATGTAAAATAAAATTACTCAGAATTCTACGTATTCAACTGCTATCTTTAGATTTTCCGTATTAGTTCCTTAGAATACCATTAAACCATATTTTCCTATTTTCCACATTAAATAAGTTTCATTTCAATCAGAATGCAATAAAGAGCTGAACATACGAGGGTTCAGACTGAAGTTAACCGTATTATTTGCTTCGCTTATAGCATCTGGGGTTGTAAACCTCATGTTTAGAATCCCATTACCTATCCTCTTGGCCTGGTCTGAAAAACCACTACTGAATATTGCCACTTTCTTACTACAACAAAAATAATACCTCACAACGTCAGCTTCCCAGCCACGTTTATACACTGAATCTCCAAAGAAACTGGTAGAGGCATGCTTATTCAAATGCAGAGAAATTTTAACAGCCAGAATCCGGCGCTACGGTTGACAGTGGCTGTTGTGGATTGACAAGTGACAGGAAGCCGAAAAGCACGCGTTTAAGCTCACGCAGGCTGGCGTGAGGTCTGGAACTGGACAAGGAAGTTAGACTTTAGCAAAAAAGGTCGTAGCTGTTGGAATACTTAACTTTAATCCATAATTGGTGAACATAGCTCTTGACGGTACATGTTTTACAGCATCAGTAGTAACTGGTAATGGCGCCTTGCTAGGTCGTAGCAAATGACGTAGCTGAAGGCTATGCTAACTATCGTCTCGGCAAATGAGAGCGTAATTTGTCAGTGAACCATCGCTAGCAAAGTCGGCTGTACAACTGGGGCGAGTGCTAGGAAGACTCTCTAGACCTGCCGTGTGGCGGCGCTCGGTCTGCAATCACTGATAGTGGCGACACGCGGGTCCGACGTATCCTAACGGACCGCGGCCGATTTAAAGGCTACCACCTAGCAAGTGTGGTGTCTGGCGGTGACACCACAGTGCCTATTTCAGACACCAAGTGTCTGGCGCTGTTTTTAGATCGGTTACTGCTGTTACAATTGCAGGTTATCAAGGTTCAACTGAGTTTGAATGTGATGGGACGCAGCATCTCCGAGGTAGCGATGAAGTGGCGATTTTTCTGTACGACCATTCCAGGAGCCTACCGTGATCATCAGGAACTCGTCAAAACATAAAATCTCCGACATCGGTGCGGCCGGAAAAATATCCTGCAAGAACGGGACCAACGACGCCTACAGAGGAGAAACGTTCAACGTGACATAAGTGCAACCCTTCCTCAGATTTCTGTAGATTTCAATGCTGTACCATCAACAAGTGTGAGCTTGCGAACCATTCAACGAAACATCATCGATATGAACTTTCGGAGCAAAGGCCCGCTCGTGTACCTTAGATGACTGCACGGCACAAAGCTTTATGCCTTGCCAGGGCACGTCAATACCGACATTGGACTGTTGATGATTGGAAACATGTTGCCTGATCAGACGAGCCTCGTTTCAAGTTGTATCGAGCGGATGTATGTGTACGGGTACAGAGACAACCTCATGAATCCATGGACCCTGCATGTCAGCAGGGGCTATTCAGTGTAGGTTAGACTGTCAGTGAGAGCAGCACCGCTAGTTCCTGCTACTAATAAGGCGAGTACACTGTTCGCTTGTTATGTATTTTTATGAGCTTCAAACAGGAGCGACTGCAGTAATGGATAGGAACTGTGGTTGTTGTGTACAGATGTGAGCTGAATTGGCGACCCTTCGCTCACAGCTTCAGGCTGCTTTGGCTTCCATCACACAGCTTGAGGCTGCTGCCAAGGGGTGTCACTGTGGGGGATCGAACGCTGGGATGCGAGGGACGTCGAGCACGTCCCATGTGTCCTCTGATCGGTCCACTGCTGTGGCCACGCTGGGTATTGCCTGCACTGAGGTTGACCCCTCACCCGTGGTCGCGTGGGAGATCATTCCAAAGTCTGGCAGGCAGCGAAAAACGTTCTGAGGGGCCGATCGCAGGACCTCCCCATTCGTTTGACGAACAGGTTTCGGGCGTTATCTGTGGCTGACGGTGTCTCTGAGCTGGATGCAGTCGTCCACACTCTTCCAGAGGTAGCTTCTCGGCCTGCTGCAAGGTCTGGGCATTAGCAGAGGGTGGATTTGCTTGAAGTTGGGACCTCCAATGGAACGTAATGGAACTCCTTAGGAACATGGCTGCCAAGAAGGTGAAGGAAGCCAGTGTGCACTCCGTGTGCATTCTGGGGGAAGTCATTACGGATGTGGAAAGGGTGCTTCCGGATGCCATGAAGAGTACAGGATGCAGCCAACTGCAGGTGGTGGCTCAATGATGTGTGTCGCTTTGGATTCGAGCAGATTCTGTCTGGTTTCGGGCGGCTAGGGGAAATGGTAAAGACTGACAATCTTGCTTCCGAGATTAAGGCGGAGTTCACCATCTGCAGTATCGTCGATAGAACCGACTGTGGTATTTTGGTGCAGAGCCGAGTGGAGGGTCTAAATCAGAGGCTCAGGTGGTCCTGTGACCGTGTAGGCCGCAGATTCCTTAACTTGCGCCATCGGGTGGTGGGTTTCCGGGTTCCGCTTAATAGGTCAGGAGTCCACTACACACAGGAGGCGGCTACACGGGCAGCGGGGGCTGTGTGGAAGGGACTGGGCGGTTTTTCAGGTTAGAGGTTCTCAAGGAACCACAGAAGGGGCGTCCGTCTGAAAGTGGGCAGGTAAAACACAGTAAGGTAGTTTTAGAAACGATTGGTATTGTAGTTATAAATTGTCGTAGCTGCGTTGGGAAAGAACCAGAGCTCCAAGCCCTAATAGAAAGCACTGAAGCTCAAATAGTTGTAGGCACAGAGAGCTGGCTCAAGCCGGTAATAAGTTGAGCCGACATTTTTTCAAAAGATCTAACAGTGTTCAGAAAGGATTGATTAAATACAGTTGGTGGTGGAGTATTTATTGCTGTCAGAGGTAGTTTGCCTCATAACGAAATTGAAGTAGATAGTTCGTGTGAAATAGTATGGGTAGAGGTTATACTTGACAGTCGGACTAAACTATTAATTGGATCGTTTTACCGACCAAAATTGAGTCTCATTTCAAATAAGTAGCCTGCTCATACAATTATAGTCGGTGGTCACTTTAATCTACCCTCGATATGCTGGAAAAATTATACGTTTAAAGCCGGCGGTAGGCATTTCGTCATCCGAAATTGTACCGAATGCTTTCTCAGAAAATTATTTTGAACAATTAGTTCAAGAGCCCACTCGAAGCGTAAATGGTTGCGAAATCATACTTGACTTTGTAGCAACAAATAATCCTGGACAAACAATGAGTATTGTGACGAATACAGGGAGCAACCACAAGGCAGTTGCTGCTAGGCTGAATACCGTAACACCTACAACCGTCAAAAAGAAACGCAAAGTATATCTATTTAAAAAAAAGCTGATAAACATGCTCTTAACGCCTTTTTAAGATTAAAATGAAAAGGAAGGTCAGCGTTGGCCGTCATATTGATGGTTTATTGACAGCAAAATCGATTTTCAATCACATTGTGATCATCTTCAATGCTGTGGTGTACAAATTAAACTCATAGGCACTGTTATCAAGTTATTGTCAGTAACCAAAACTGAGAAACGATCACAGTAACTTTTTAAGAGACAATCTTCACCCCTTCAGATCTGATCATGTAAGTGTAGAAAAGTTGTGGAATGTTTTCAAAGAGATAGTATCGACAGCAGTTGAGAGATATGTACCACATAGATTAATAAGTGATGGTACTGGTCCCCCACGGTACACAAAACGGGTCAGATCATTGTTGCAGAAGCAACAAAAAAAGCATGCCAAATTTAAAAGAACGCAAAATCACCAAGATTGGCAAAGTTTTACAAAAGTTCGAAATATGGTGCGTACTTCAATGCGAGATGCTTTTAATAATTTCTACATCGAAATTCTGTCTCGAAATCTGGCAGAAAACCCAAGGGATTCTGGTCATACATAAAGCACACCAGTGGCAAGACGCAATCAGTACGTTCACTGCGCGATAAGAACGGTGAAGTCACTGATGACAGTGCCACTAAAGCAGAGTTATTAAACACGGTTTTCCGAAACGCCTTCACTAAAGAAGACGAAGTAAATATTCCTGAATTCCAATAAAGAACGACTGCCAAGATGAGAAACATAGAATTAGATATCCTCGGAGTAACGAAACAGCTTAAATCACTTAATAAAGGCAAGGCCTCCAGTCCAGATTGTATACCAGTCAGGTTCCTCTCAAAATATGCTGATAAAATAAAACCGCTCGCTCACAGAAAGATCCGTACCTAAAGACTGGAAAATTACTCAAGTCACACCAATACCCAAAAAGGGAAGTAGGAGTAATCCGCTGAATTACAGGCCTATATCAGTAACGTCGATTTGCAGTAGGGTTTTGGAACATATTCTGTATTCGAACATTACGAAGTACCTCGAAGAAAACGATTTATTGACACATAGTCAGCACGGTTTCAGAAAATATCGTTCTTGTGAAACACAACTAGTTCTTTATACTCATGAAGTAATAAGTGCTATCGACAGGAGATGTCAAATTGATTCCATGTTTTTAGATTTCCAGAAGGCTTTCGACACCGTTCCTCACAAGCGTCTTCTAACCAAACTGCGTGCCTACGGAGTATCGCTTCAGTTGTGCGACTGGATTCGTGATTTTCTGTCAGAAAGGTCACAGTTCGTAGTAATAGGCGGAAAGTCATCGAGTACAACAGAAGTAATATCCGGCGTTCCCCAAGGAAGTGTTATAGACCCTCTATTGTTCCTGATCTATACTAACGACATAGGAGACAATCTGAGTAGCCCTCTTAGATTGTTTTAAGATGATGATGTCATTTACCGTCTTGTAAAGTCATCAGATGATCAAAACGACTTGCAAAATGATTTAGATAAGATATCTGTATGGTGCGAAAAGTGGCAATTCACCCGGAATAAGGAAATGTGTGAAGTTATTGACATGAGTACTAAAAGAAATCAGCTAAATTTCGATTACACGGTAAGTCACACAGATCTGAAGGTTGTAAACTCACTTAAATACTTAGGGATTATAATTACAAATAACCTAAACTGGAACGATCACATAGATAATATTGTGGGTAGAGCAAACCAAAATCTGCGATTCATTGGCAGAACACTTAGAAGGTGCAACAGGTCTACTAAAGAGACTGCTTACACCACGCTTGTCCGCCCTATTCTGGAGTATCGCTGTGCGGTGTGGGATCTGCATCAGGTGGGACTGACGGATGACATCAAAAAAGTACAAAGAAGGGCAGCTCGTTTTGTATTATCGCGAAATAGGGGAGATAGTGTCACAGACATGATACGTGAATTGGAGTGGCAATCATTAAAACAAAGGCGTTTTTAGTTGCGACGGCAACTTCTCATGAAATTTCAATCAGCAGTTTTCTCCTCCGATTGTGAAGACATTCTGTTAGCACCCACCTTCATGGGGAGCAATTATCATTACGATAAAATAAGAGAAATGAGGGCTCGCAGAGAAAAATTGAAACATCCCTTAGAAAAATTTATACAAGACTGTGCTTAAACTGACACACAATATTTTTAGCGCAACGCAATCTGACTTTCAAAAATCCCTGCAAAAGAATGGCCCAGACAAACATTAAACTATACCTTTCACAAATCACTTAGCTCACAAAAATCTTCGTTACTCGAACTACTGCAATACAGCGAGCGCCACTACTGCCAGCTAAATAAAAGATTCAAACTACTGAAGGCACTAACTACTGGTAGGCATAGTTAGCAAATGAAAGATTTTAATAGAGAACAAACAATGTATTTACCTTAATATCATCAAAAGTCATAATATATGTAATTTCAAAACTCCGCCATCTCTCTCCTCACATCCACCACTGCTGGTGGCTCACCTCTTAACTGCGCAACGCTACGCGCTGTTCACATCCAGCTGCCGCTGCCCAACACTACAATTGCAGACAACAATGCAAACTAGCCACAGACTGCACACAGCACAGCCAATGATTTTCATATAGAGCGCTACGTAACGTTGCCAATAAGAAAACATAAACAGCCTACTTACATAAAGAAAACATAAACAGCCTACTTACAAAATTTAAGTGCTCGTTTTTCTGGCGTGCCAGTCGAGAGTGGTAGAGAGACAGCATGAAGGTGGTTAATTGACCCTTCTGCCAGGTACTTTATTGTGAATAGCAGCGTAATCACGTAGATGTAGAAACTGGTGAATGCACTGTATTGGTGTCGGGTGCGTGCAGTTGGCGTGATATGGGACCCCTGATACGTTTAGATACTACTCTGACAGGTGACACGTATGTAAGCATCTTGTCAGATCATCTGCATCCGTTCACGTCCATTGTGCGTTCCGACGGACTTGGGCAATTCCAGCAAGACAATGCGACTCCCCACGCTCTTCTGAGTTTAAACACTTCCGCTGGCCATCAAACACCCCAGGCACGAACATTATTGAGAATAAATGGGATGCCTTGGAGTGTGCTGCTCGGAAAAGATTTTCACCCTCTCGTACTCTTACAGACTTATTGACAGCCCTACAGGATTCATGGTATCAGTTCCCTCCAGCACCACTTCAGGCATTAGTCGAGTCCATGCCACATCGTTTTGCGGCACTTCTGCGTGCTCGCGGGGTCCCTACACGATACTAGGCAGGTGTACTGGTTTCTTTGGCTCTTCAGTGTCGGGTATTTAAATGGTACCACAAGCCAGGCTATAAAAAGATGAAAGTACCGTACTTGTTTTGAGGCTGCATTTGCTTAAAGCCGTTCGTAACTAAACTGTCATTTCAGGACGTCTTCACGAAGTATACAGCCACTTACAATATTCTTGACAGCTGCCAAGGTATTTTTCTAGTAAGATTATTCTTTGGAATAACAGAGATACATAGATGTATTCTCCATGGTTATTATAGAGGGAGAAGGAGTACAGCTTCGGAAGTATCTGTTGGAAGATTGTCGGGTTGCTAAAAGAGACATATTTGCTCTTCTTCTCGCTAAAGCGAGCTATTAAAGTTTGTGCCACTAGCGGGTTATTGGTGGATAGAGAAAAACGGTAAACGAAAATTAAGTAAGACTTGGAATCACCAGAAAACGGAACATGTAATGGAGATGGATTGAATATACTATTTTCCTCAGAAATAAGGTTTGTGACCCTTTTATTCTAGAGTGAATGACGAATGAGTTCTCTGTCTGAATCATTGATGATTGCCTTGGCCCTGTAATTAGTGGGGAAGTTTCAGCTGTGACGAAGAGAGCCTGCAGTCACCGAGTTTTGATAAAATCGTCCAAAAAGACTTCGTCCACATCTGAAATTCTAAATCTGTCGTAAAAATGAACGAATTGTTCAAACGATCGATTTTTCCCAACTGAATGCAGCGCTTGACAATAATAACAAATGTAAAGATCTTTTCCAGCAAACAAGCCGCTGAATATTAAGACGAAGGGCTCCACCAGAGATTATATTGGGCTGATTCCACGTAAATGAAATTATATATTTAAAACTGTACACAGATAAAGGACGGAGAGAGAGAGAGAGAGAGAGAGAGAGAGAGAGAGAGAGAGAGAGAGAGCGAATGAAATTCGAGAAAATACTCAGAATCCTCCATTAGCATAATTGTTTGCCTGTCTTATCACGGATCAGCCTCAAGATAAAACAGGAGGCCCTAACTGTATTGTACCGATTTGTGTGTGAGAGTGAAGGGGTAATAAAGGCGACAGATACACCTCTGTACAGACAAAACATTACACCAAGTTAGCGGCAAGCTGCATTCACATACTTTCATCAATTACAGTAGAATTCATTATAAGCTCATTGCTGAATGGCCGCTATCATATCAGTCACTACAATGCGTAGCAAAAATAGTACCAAAACTTCTCTATAGTGTTATGTTCTGCTGATGCTGTACAATTAACTAGGAGACTCATGGGATACTTTTATGCTCATCTGGTTGATGTAAATTCCCCGTATTATATTCGAGAGCTCCAGACAAAATCTATGCTAAGTCTGTAGACTAATTAAAACTTATTTCATGCAGAATGAACAGTGGTTTCACTGTCTACATTATCCATATCATGTAATTGTTATAAATTTCGCAGCACGCGACCGGCCGCATGTTGTCTACTCTTTGGCTGGCAGCTACTTTAAGCTTCCTTTTCTGGAAGAGGTTGGGCTACAGTCAAATCACTGGAGGCTCCATAATTCCTCTCCCACGTCATCATATTACAACAATACCAACTGCAAAACATATATCACGTAATGTGAATGCACAGAAGGTCTCCAAAAGGAGTGCAAGAAGGAATATATATGCTAAAAAGCCCTCAACGGAATGGAAGGATTGTCCATTGGAGCTGTGTAGGCATGAGGGATTAACAGGACGGCAGGAAGTACTGTTTACTGCTGGGAAAGAAAGTAACAATAATACCTTGATAACTTCAAGCCCACCTGTAACCGAAGTACAGGTAAGATTTGATGTTGTCAGTCGCTATACTTTTTACGGCGAAACACGTCACGAGGTGAGAGGGTTGACGGCCTGCGTGGCGGACTCCGGCTCGCCTGGCGGACGGGGCGGGGACCGAAGCTGGGCAGTGAACGCAGCCAGGCCTTCAAGACAGCGTGCGCCGTCGTCGTAGCGAGCTCAGCCGTTAGAATGTGGATGTATTTCGGAAGTTAAGTTGGTTTTTAGTGAACTTTCAACGGACTCTAGTCGTACAAGAGGTTGAGTTCTTAATGAAATACACTGAAAGAAAAAAAAGGAGGGTAATGAAATTTCGTGAATATATTTGCCTTCGTAACACATTTAACTGATTACCATTGCAAGATCACAGGTTAAAGTAAGTGCGAAATAAGGCATTGCAAATGTGAAATTCTGGTACGTTAATAACTGGTGTATCCGTCAATGCTTGCATGGAAACGTGTGTGCATTGTGTTGTACAGGTGCTGGATGCCAGTTTGTGTGATGGAGTTCCACGTCTGTTGCACTTGGTCAGACAGTACAGAGACGATTAATGCTGTATGCGGATGACGCTCGAATTGTCGTCGATGACGTCCCATTTGTGCTCGATTGGAGACAGATCTGGTGATCGACCAGGCCAACGTAAAATGTCGACATTCTGTAGAGCATTTTGGATTACAACAGCGGTATGTGAGCGAGCGTTATCCTGTTGAAGAACACCCCTTCACCCACTGAAATGTTGTTCATGGTCGGCCGGAGTGGCCGAGCGCTTCTAGGAGCTACAGTCTGGAACCGCGCGACCGCTACGGTCGCAGGCTCGAATCCTGCCTCGGGCATGGGTGTGTGTGATGTCCTTAGGTTAGTTAGGTTTAAGTAGTTCTAAGTTCTAGGGGACTGATGACACCAGAAGTTAAGTCCCATAGCGCTCAGAGCCATTTGAACCATTTTTTGCTGTTCATGAACGGCAGTACAACAGGCCGAATCACCAGACTGACGTACAAATTTGCAGTCGGGGTACGTGGGATAAACACGAGAGTGCCCCTACTGTCATAAGAAATCGCATCACAGATCATAGCTCCGGGTGTATGTCCAATGTGTCCAGCACACAGACAGATTGGTGGCAGGTCCGCAACTAGCCTCCTTCTAACCAACACACGACCATCACTGGCACCGAGGCAGGGCCAGCTTTCATCAGAAAACGTAACAGAGCTCCACCCTGCCCTAAATGAGCTCTTGCTTCACATCACAGAAATTGCGAATGGCAGTGGTTTGGTATCAGCGGAGTGTACGCTTCAGGACATCTGGATCGAAGCTGTCCTTGAAGTAACCCATTTGTAACAGTTCTTTGGGTTCTGTGGTGCCAACTGCTGCTCTTCTTGCGGCTGCAGACGCAGTACGATGAATCACAACCACACGCCGAACACAATGGTCTTCCCCCTCGGTAGTGCCATGTTGCTGCCTGGAGCCTGGTCTTCTTGCGACTGTACCTCCCCGTGATTACCGCTGCCAGCATCCATGTACAGTGGATACAGTCCTGCCAAGTCTTTCTGCAGTATCTCAGAAGGAACATCCAGCTTCTCGTAGCCTTATTACAAAACTTCGTTCAAACTCAGTGAGCTGTTCACAACGGCGTCTTTGTCGCCTTAAACACATTCTTAACTAACGTCAACTCACTGCATGTAATCTACATCTACATCTACATCTACATGACTACTCTGCAATTCACATTTAAGTGCTTGGCAGAGGGTTCATCGAACCACAATCATACTATCTCTCTACCATTCCACTCCCGGGTTCGATTCCCGGCGGGGTCAGGGATTTTCTCTGCCTCGTGATGACTGGGAGTTGTGTGATGTCCTTAGGTTAGTTAGGTTTAAGTAGTTCTAAGTTCTAGGGGACTGATGATCATAGATGTTAAGTCCCATAGTGCTCAGAGCCATTTGAACCATTTGAACCATTTGAACCATTCCACTCCCGAACAGCGCGCGGGAAAAAACGAACACCTAAACCTTCCTGTTCGAGCTATGATTTCTCTTATTTTATTTTGATGATCATTCCTACCTATGTAGGTTGGGATCAACAAAATATTTTTGCATTCGGAAGAGAAAGTTGGTGACTGAAATTTCGTAAATAGATCTCGCCGCGACGAAGGACGCCTCTGCTTTAATGACTTCCATCCCAACTAGCGTGTCATATCTGCCACACTCTCTCCCCTATTGCGTGATAATACAAAACGAGCTGCCCTTTTTTGCACCCTTTCGATGTCCTCCGTCAATCCCACCTGGTAAGGATCCCACACCGCGCAGCAATATTCTAACAGAGGACGAACGAGTGTAGTGTAAGCTGTCTCTTTAGTGGACTTCTTGCATCTTCTAAGTGTCCTGCCAATGAAACGCAACCTTTGGCTCGCCTTCCCCACAATATTATCTATGTGGTCTTTCCAACTGAAGTTGTTCGTAATTTTAACACCCAGGTACTTAGTTGAATTGACAGTCTTGAGAATTGTACTATTTATCGAGTAATCGAATTCCAACGGATTTCTTTTGGAACTCATGTGGATCACCTCACACTTTTCGTTATTTAGCGTCAACTGCCACCTGCCACACCATACAACAATCTTTTCTAAATCGCTTTGCAACTGATACTTGTCTTCGGATGACCTTACTAGACGGTAAATTACAGCATCATCTGCGAACAACCTAAGAGAACTGCTCAGATTGTCACCCAGGTCATTTATATAGATCAGGAACAGCAGAGGTCCCAGGACGCTTCCCTGAGGAACACCTGATATCACTTCAGTTTTACTCGATGATTTGCCGTCTATTACTACGAACTGCGACCTTCCTGATAGGAAATCACGAATCCAGTCGCACAAATGAGACGATACCCCATAGGCCCGCAGATTGATTAGAAGTCGCTTGTGAGGATCGGTGTCAAAAGCTTTCCGGAAATCTAGAAATACGGAATCAACTTGAGATCCCCTGTCGATAGCGGCCATTACTTCGTGCGAATAATGCGATAGCTGCGTTGCACAAGAACGATGTTTTCTGAAACCATGCTGATTACGTATCAGTAGATCGTTTCCTACGAGGTGATTCATAATGTTTGAATACAGTATATGCTCCAAAACCCTACTGCAAACCGACGTCAATGATATAGGTTCTTTATTTCGATGGATTACTCCTACTACCCTTCTTGAACACTGGTACGACCTGCGCAATTTTCCAATCTGTAGGTACAGATCTGTCGGTGAGCGAGCGGTTGTATATGATTGCTAAGTAGGGAGCTATTGTATCAGCGTAATCTGAAAGGAACCTAATCGGTATACAATCTGGACCTGAAGACTTGCCCGTATCAAGCGATTTGAGTTGCTTCGCAACCCCTAAGGTATCTACTTCTAAGAAACTCATGCTAGCAGCTGTTCGTGTTTCAAATTCTGGAATATTCCATTCGTCTTCCCTGGTGAAGGAGTTTCGGAAAACTGCGTTCAATAACTCCGCTTTAGCGGCTCAGTCGTCGGTAACAGTACCATCGGCACTGCGCAGCGAAGGTATTAACTGCGTCTTGCCGCTTGTGTACTTTACATACGACCAGAATTTCTTCGGATTTTCTACCAAATTTCGAGACAATGTTTCATTGTGGAACCTATTAAAGGCATCTCGCATTGAAGTCCGTGCCAAATTTCGCGCGTCTGTAAATTTTAGCCAATCTTCGGGATTTCGCGTTCTTCTGAACTTCGCATGCTTTTTCCGTTGCCTCTGCAACAGCGTTCGAACCTGTTTTGTGTACTATGAGGGATCAGTTCCATCTCTTACCAATTTATGAGATATGAATCTCTCAATTGCTGTTGCTACTATATCTTTGAATTCGAGCCACATCTCGTCTACATTTGCATAGTCAGTTCGGAAGGAATGGAGATTGTCTCTTAGGAAGGATTCTAGTGACACTTTATCCGCTTTTTTAAATAAAATTATTTTGCGTTTGTTTCTGGTGGATTTGGAACAAACGGTATTGAGCCTAGCTACAACGACCTTGTGATCACTAATCCCTGTATCAGTCATGATGCTCTCTATTAGCTCTGGATTGTTTGTGGCTAAGAGGTCAAGTGTGTTTTCGCAACCATTTACAATTCGCTTGGGTACGTGGACCAACAGCTCGAAATAATTTTCGGAGAAAGCATTTAGGACACTCTCGGAAGATGTTTTCTGCCTACCACCGATTTTTAACAAATATTTTTGCCAACATATCGAGGGAAGGTTGAAGTCCCCATCAACTATAACCGTATTTATTTGTTACGAGACTCAAATTTTCTCTGAACTGTTCAGCAATTATATCATCGGAGTCTGGGGGTCGGTAGAAGGAGCCAATTATTAACTTAGTTCGGCTGTTAAGTATAACCTCCACCCATACCAATTCGCACGGAGTACCTACTTCGACTTCACTACAAAATAAACTACTACTGACAGACACAAACACTCCACCACCAATTCTGCCTCATCTATCTTTCATGAACACCGTCTGATACTTCGTAAAAATTTCTGCAGAACTTATTTCAGGCTTTAGCCAGCTTTCTGTACCTATAACGATTTCAGCTTCTGTGCTTTCTATTAGCGCTTGAAGCTCAGGGACTTTCCCAGCACAACTACAACACTTTACAACTACAATTCCGACTGTTCCTTGATCCAAGAACGTCCTGTATTTGCCGTGCACCCTTTGAGATTGCAGCCCACCCCGTACTTTCCCTAGTCCTTCTAACCTAAAAAACCGCCCAGTCCACGCCACACAGCCTCCGCTACCCGTGTAGTCGCCAGCTGAGTGTAATGAACTCCTGACCTATTCAGCGGAACCCGAAACCCCACCACCCTATGGCGCAAGTCAAGGAATCTGCAGCCAAAACGGTCGCAAAACCGTCTGAGCCTCTGATTCAGACCCTCCCCCCGGCTCTGCACCAAAGGTCCGCAGTCGGTTCTGTCAACGATGCTGCAGACGGTGAGCTCTGCCTTCATCTCGTAAGCAAGACCGGCAGCCTTCACCAGATCAGGTAGCCACTGGAATCCAGAGAGAATTTCCTCAGATCCAAAGCGACACACGTCATTAGTGCCGACATGTGCCACCACCTGCAGCTGGCTGCACCCTGTGCTCTTCATGGCATCCGGAAGGACCCTTTCCACATCAGGAATGACTCCACCCGGAATGCACACGGAGTGCACACTGGATTTCTTCCCCTCCTTAGGCGCCATATCCCTAGTGGGCCCCATGACGCGCCTAACATTGGAGCTCCCAACTACCAATAAGCCCACCCTCTGCGATTGCCCGGACATTGAAGGCTGAGAATCATCCTCTGAAACAGGGCAGGCAGCTGCATCTGGCTCAGCCAGAGACAGTGCCTGAAACCTGTCAGACGCACCGGGGAGGCTTTCTGATCAGCCTCCGGGGACGTCTTTCGCTGCCTGCCACGCCTTGGAACGACCTCCCAATCAACCACAGGCGAGGGCTCAGCCCCTCTGCGAGCAGCAACCGGGGCAACCACAGCGGCAGACCGATCTGCGGACAGACGGGACGAGGTTGACATCCCCGTGATACCCAACTCCGGCTCCCCACAGTGATGCCCACTGGCAACAGCCTCAAGCTGCGCGACCGAAGTCAGCGCCTGTTGCAGCTGTGAGCGAAGGGATGCCAACTCAGCCCTTATCCGAACACAGCAACCACAGTCCCTGTCCATTCTAATCTATGTTGAACAACAGTCACTGAAACACGAGTCCATGCCTAGATAACGCAAGGGAACTAACGTTCACGACCATTATAGCGTGTATTTAAAGCAAACCTGATTTCCATCCTCATATTGGTCCTAGCAGTACGTCTCTCGTTTGATTCGCGAGAAATTTAAATAGATATCACCTCTTATATGTAGAAACTTTCATTTATGTTGCACAGCTTCTTCTTGGTGTTACGATTTTTTTTTTCCGTGTTACGTTTTTCTGATCCTCTCCGAAACCAAGAAAATGAGCATGTCTTTGCGCTCTCTACTTGTGTCATTCGCTTCTTAAAGTGTTAATTTGCTATGAGAACATGGATGGAGTATAGGGCAGTTTGTAAATGCAAAAGATTTTTGTAACTTACTGAATGATATTATGGCAGACACAGTATTCTAAGGCTTGCCCAGTTTTGTTTAAAGGTTTGCTAACATCTCGATCTCGTCATTCTTCCTTATCCTCTTCTATTCCTGTTCTCTCCATCGCTTCTGGGATACTCCTTAGCCAACCTTTCCTTAGTCTTCTTGTTCTTCTCCTTCAAGGAGGTTGTCATGAATGTACTCTCTTGGGCCATCTGTCATATTCCATTCTTTTGCATACTTTAGCCATCTTAGCTGTCTTTCTTCTGTAATATGCATAATACTACGAGTCTACGTCCTTTCTTTTATTTTCGCGTTTCTTACGTGTTCAAGTCGCGAAATTCTTCATGTTCATCCCAAGTTCTCCATTTATAAAGCCTTAAGTATTTTCTTTTTATTTCTGTCTGTGAATTTCCAGCACTCACCCCCATAGCTTGTTTTTGGTTCCATTTTAACCTTCAACCTCATTTCTGATGAACTAACTACAGGATTTAATTTTTGGAAACCCACCCTTCCCTAACTAATCCGTTGTTGAATATCTCTCATCTTCCATCAAGTGGTAGAATACTACCCAGGTGCCTAATTTTTTTACACGCTTTAATATGTCCGCCAGTGACCAATTTATTCCCTCCTCTCCACAACATTGTTATTCCGTCTTCTCAAAATTAATTTTGAAACACCAGTTTTTACACTCTTTTAACAAATTCCTAAGGATGTAAGATATATCCACCTCCTTGTTTTCTGCGTCATCATCTTCAGCACAGAAAACTGTGCACATACACTGGTCCCCTACTTCAGTCGCCATGTCCATGCACTTCCTACACAGTAGATCCAACGCCTTCTGCACACATATCCTGAAGAGAGATAGCATCCCTGTTTTAGTCCTTTAATTATTCTGAAGGCCTCTCTATAAATTTCTTTCCCCACTTTAATGAGACATACTGCCGACTTGACATGGATTATAATACTTCTTACATGAATTTTTGGCTATTGCCTTCGCCACAGCGCCTCGAACAATAGCTTTAATGGCAATCTGTCATACACTTTCTCAAGATCTATGAAGACAAAATGGCTGCTTTGACATCTTTCCAATCTCTTCTCCATGATGTGTCTTAGGGTAGACATATTAGCTACATATAACCTGCCCCTTCTAAAGCCACTTTGTTCTTCATTTCATTTAAACTCTTCTCCATTCTTGATTTTAAAGTCCTCCCATACAGCCTAATATCCGAGCTTGTAACATCTATGCCATGATAGTTGCTACACACTTAATTGCTTCCTTTTTCATGTATGGAGCTTAGGTATGCTAAGATCCACTCTGCTGGAATTTCCTCCTCATACCATATACATTTATCCTCGCTCTATCAGACAGATAATCGGTAGGTTTCCTCTTTCTTTTACTCCTTTCTTCAGCCATGCAACAATTTTACATGCTGCCGCCACTTTTGTGTTGTTTGGACTTTGAATAAAAGTGATGGTACGACTTTCAGAAGATAAAATAACTAACGATAGAGTACTTCTGGTGCTCGATCTCTATGTCAACAAGCAAGTTGCTCTCAACTTAAAAAATACGGTCAGAAATTATTTCCTTCATATAATTAATACAGGAAAACTGAAAGTTTGATCACATCACAAAATAAAACAGCGTTCTGAACTAAACCCCTCCAGTTACTATTGGCAAAAAACTACAGCGAAGAAACGTCTTTATCACACTACTGCCAAAAAGGGAAGACGGAAACAAAGTCATGTGAGTTTATACATGGAAAACATGATTATACTTTCGTAAATGAGTTTACACAGAGTCTTTGCCTTCTTACAAGACCAGTTTTTACTGTTCATTTTGTGTAACTTCTTTAATTCCACAAACAGTTAATCAGGCACAAATGTTCATCTACTTTGTTTCATCAAAAGATGCCTTATAAATTTCTCTTAGAAAAGCAACTGTATATACTTTTGATTGATGATCAGTGTAGGGACGACGGGTGTTGTGGTAGAATACATAATAGAAACCAGCTGATTCCCCCTATTCAGATAGTTTTCCAGACACGATGCGTTAATCACGAGTGGCACATTAGAAGTGGAAATAAAACTTGTAATCAGAAATATAATTTGCTAGACTGAGATATCGCAGATATATAAATTTACTTTTCATGGACCATACACATTGTATACGGTCTTCATTTGTTCGTATTATTTCATCACCTGCATCTCAAAACCGCTCTTAATTGTTGTTGTACCTTTACCGTTGTCTCAAAACGTTCGGCCGAATGTGAATTGCTTCACTCGCACAGGGTACATAGTTTTTCGAAAATACCAAGTACAATGGCCGGTGAAATCCATTACCTTGCTACATGCCATACCTAATCTGCGATAAGATTAACGGGATCATTATAGGACACTGTACTTGCCACGCTCATATTAGTCGAGCAAGAAAATAAATGTCTCACTAACTTAGACGCTATAAACAAAATTTCAGTATGGTAACAGTTCAGCAGTTACTAAATCTAATATGACGTTATTTAATCTATTAATCATTGAATGGAAAAATGCTAGTTTATGGTAGTATTGGGTGACAGGAATTACCTAAATGGGTCAATACAATGCAACAGAAACAAAGTTAATTTAGTCATGAAACACATCAACGGTGCAGAAACATGAAATATAAATGACACGTTTATTCTCGAATTCGTCTCAGTACATGCATACCAACCTCACAAGCAGTGTGCAGTTATTGCTACTGTGTGAAGATATTTAAAACGTTTCAGTAAGCTTTAGTTAAGAAACTACTTTTGTACAGTCTCTCCCTTGCAATACAAATGTAGAAATATGTGTAAACTTCGCCTTTTGTGAGGAACTAATAGCAACTGGAAGTACGGGAGATCACAGGCTCGACAGCATGCAAGAGAGAGGAGAACGATTGCATTCAGTTATAAGAAATATAGTATTCAAAAACTAAAACAGGAGGATTTATATTTAGAAAAGGCTAGGATAGACTAGATAATACCAGCTGCATTATACTCGTATCATACTGAGGTACAGATTCCAAAATGAGATATTTGACTACTATATGTACCCAGAATAATAATTAAACAAGAAGGGTTGTCCGAAGTGCAAGAAAATTGTCAGGAAGAATCTGTGTACAAGTAAATGAGACACTGAAGTAAGTAGAATAATTACGTGCGTTAGAAGTTCTTTCTGGCTATAGCTACCGCGATACTGAATTCCACAGAATGTAATTCAATTAAGGAGGAATGGACGTCTCTAAAACATACAATCAAACAAGTTGGACACACAAATATAGAAATCAGAAAGGCACCTGAGAAGAAATTGTGGGAAGATAAGAAATATTTCTATCGACTGACGAAGAAAAATAAAGCACGAAATGATAGGAAAAGAAAGAATTGCTGCAATATAAGTCTACTTTAATAAATAACAGGTACAATGAAGCTGAAGTACAATGTTTCCAGAAAAAACTGTGAAGACATTGTAAAAGGAATGGTCTTCAGAAGAGCAGATTTGCCGTACAGAAAACCCGAAATAACTTTCAGAGAATTTAAAAGAAAATGTGGCAAGATTTAGCATACAAAGGGATTTCTCTGTAAAACACAGAAGGGAAAGCGAAGAGGCGGAATGTGTACACCGAGAGCCTCCACACAAGGAACTGTCTGATAAGGGATAGAAGAAAAAGTGGGTTCCTATATGAAGGACATAGGGAGTGATCACATATTATCAGAAGTATTAGTTTATGGAAAAAATAGAGCTTAGCCCCGTCACTTCACCCTCCGCAGGCCAATGAGTGAAAGGTGGAGTTGCTAGACCTAATGCAGCCACATACAATTTTCAAATATTATATTGCTTTACTCGACACAATGGTGTCACATCACGTTAAACGTGTGGACAACGCACAACATTCATCGACTACGCAGTATTTATAAAGGCAAAGAAATTCTCCAAATGCTATAATATCACTACAGAATAATAAAGAAGATCGCAATATTTAACATTGGTGCCGTGTGCAAATACTTCAAATTTCATTAATGCAATTACAAGCACAGATTCATGAAATGTTATAAGCTCCAATTTACACGTACAATTTGAGCATATATGTCTGTATCCGCTGTAGATACCAATAAAATATCAACGTTTGTCTCCTTTCATCCCTAACGTAATTTAATCTACAGGAGAAGTACGTTATTGAAAAACTTCTGTGCGAAATTAAAACATTGCGAACCGATGTTTCACATCGACTGGTGAAATTTAATTGCGATCGGCGTATCAATTCCTCAGGAACGTGTCGCATAAGGAATTACGGCATAGCCCTTTCTGAGCGTCCAGTTCAATTTAACGATCCCCAAGTTATACACATTTCATTTCTGGAGAATGAGTTTAGCCCGACTGTCAGTTCACATAACGACGCAGAAAGGCCGTGCATTCACAATGTTCAACGTAAACGATAACGGAAAAAGGAATCATATTTTCGGTTCCATTGTCGCTGAAAATTTATTTTACTCTCTGCCAGTAGGTTACAAATTTTACGCCGACTTTTACCGTCCGTACTTTTGCGTATATTCTCTCCATATTCATTGCTCCTTTCACGATATCCTTGGGATTTTCTAGGGTCTATAAAATGATAACTGCTCAATATATTTTGTTATTTTATCGTTAATGTCCGGATCGGTAGATTGGAAGGAACGGTCCAGCACCCTGGCCACCCAGCTCTCCAGACATTACGCCCCCTGACTGTTTTTCTGGGGCTATATCAAGGACAGAGTCTTCGTCATACCAGTTGCTGACGTCGACGAACTGAAGGCTGAGATACAAGCTGCTGTGTGTACTGTGACAGAACACATGTTACGAAACACCTGGCGGGAACTGCAATACCGCCTTGACAATCTCCGAGCTACCAAGGGAGCACACGTTGAGGTTTACTGAAGTAAGTGGTCTTAAAAAAACTAGTAACACTAACCTATTTAACGGGATCAAATGTAACTTATTACGTCAAACGGTTATTCTGTTATAAACTTTTATAATCAGGGCAAGACTCTGTGCTCACCCTGTATATCTTTCCAAAGACTGACAAACAACACACTACACACAAATGTATGCTACGAATAAGGAAGCACTGTGGTACGATGTTGTACAATATTATTTTATTATGAACAAAAAACTCTTATTTTCTTTAAAGTAAGCACTGCTTTCCTAATCTCAAATGTCAGTAGTTAGATAACAAGTCTTCTGTATTTTCTATATATAAAGATTTGTTAATATTTTAAGAACTATTATGTGTAGTGAATGGTTGCCTGACTATGTCACTGAAGTAAGTGAAACTATTAAAGCTCTCAAGCAGAACAGTAAATGTAAATGTTTACATTGTAACTAATGATATACCTAACTAATACTCTAAAGACATATAATTGTGAAATGATATTTCATGAGCCTGAACGAGACAAATTCTTAGTTGATTAACTGCAAAAAGGTAAATGTAATTGTAGTTCGGTAGTGGACGAATATTTTAGTGTGGAAATCGTGCGTAGCACAGACACATGCTCCTCTGAAGATTACCTGAGAATCTTAGTTGAATTTACATATATCACGCACATATGCCGCGTAACTGCTCTGCTTTATGCAGATGAGCTGTTTTCGCGAGTAGGTAAAAATCCGTTGTCCAAACTTTAAGTTGTGCCAAGTCCTTATCATAGCAAACCCTCAACTCGGAATCGCCACAACCTAATCCCATATGTAACTCAAAGGAAAAATAATGGGTGCTCTTGTAAAAGGTATATGTTGTTGTTGTGGTCTTCAGTCCAAAGACCAGTTTGACGCAGCTCCCCATGTTACTAGATCCTGCGCAAGCCTCTTGTCCTCCGAATAACTACTTCAACCAACATCACTCTGAATCTGCTCACTGTATTCAGTTCTGGTTTCACTCTACGATTTTTACCCCCATTCTTCCCCCCCCAGCATTAAACTGGTAATCCCTTGTGCCTCAGAATGTGTCCTACGAACCGAACCCTTCTTTTAGTCAGGCTTTACCACAAATTTCTCTTCTCCCCAGTTCTATTCAGTGCCTCCTCGTTAGTTATGTGATCTACCCACCCAATCCTAAGCATTCTTCTGTAGCACCACATTTCAAAATCTTCTATTCTATTCTTGTCATAAGGCACATAATTTTCTAAGAAAGAAAAATTAGGTGTAACGATGGATGTGAAACTGATACGAAAATATAGTAAATAGATTCTGAATTACATATAAGTTACCGAAATCCTTGGTGACGCGGACGAAGTTGGAAAGTTACTAATACAGTGTTACAACTCATTCACCGACACTGCTGCAGTCTCGGTGACATATGGTAGGATCAAATAAGAAAAAGGTACCTGTGTTTACTCAAAGTTATTTTTAGAGGTTCGATGACTTACCAAAGAAACGTCATTACGTAATGCATACATTTTATTACAAGGTTACGCATCACTTTGTAACTTTCCGAGGGTCATCGATTGCGCCCATACTTATTGCCTCTCGCCGTCTTCAAGATAATTCCCAGTTACGTAAGAAAAATAACATTTAATGTAAGAAAAATAACATTAAATCGTGCACTGAAGAGGAGGAGGAGTAGGGAGGGGCAGTTTTATAAAGCTACCGAAGCACGCTGGTAACGGCGGAAGTTAACTTAGAATCCACTCACTATAATGTGTGGTACTGTACTGCAATTTAGTTGTAACAAGACGGAGCAATCGGTAACAAAGACTCCACCGTAAGTATTATAGATAAGCGTTACAACACTTGACACTGTGGAAACAACTTCGTCTACCTAAAGACTGTAGAGTTGTTCTTAAGATGTCGGAACATATAGTGTATTTGAAGAGCAGGAAATTCCTCGAGGAGAAGAACAGTATAATATGCAGGAAACGAAGTATCCAGACGGCTGCATTTTTAAATCATCACATGAGTTGCTAGCGCTGAGCACTTGTACACATAGCTCTTACGAAAAACCTTCCTGCTATAACTCAGCTGAGAGTTTAGAAGTGAGAAATTACTAATCGTATGTGATATTACTTGTACTATATGTAGAGAAATATCAGTGCATAAGTATGGAACAGCACGCGGAACAATTGTTTTTCTCCAGAGAAGTTTTATGACGTATCGAGGCAAAACACACAATTTTTTTCCAGACTTTGAGTTTCTACTGGCCCGACATCCATGCCATAGGTATCCAGCTACATTTGTTCAATACATAGCGTCAAATAGGTGCATAATGTATTAGCGATAGATGAAAATGTGCGACAAGTGGGCTAGCTTCCGTCTTATTGCACACTACCAAATTGGGATGCGCTAGATGTTCACAACAGACTTGTCAAAGTCTTCTTTGTTCAACGCAAGCATGTCATCAATTTGAACATGAGACCTATACGTACATACAGACAGAGAAGGAATGACAGGTCTCCTGCGTGTTCCGTGTATTACGGTGCACTGTGCTCGCGCAGTGACAGTCGTTCGACCTCATAATAATGGCTGATCGTATATAGTTTTGCGCTTTGCATTACGCTTCTACAAGTACACTCCTGGAAATTGAAATAAGAACACCGTGAATTCATTGTCCCAGGAAGGGGAAACTTTATTGACACATTCCTGGGGTCAGATACATCACATGATCACACTGACAGAACCACAGGCACATAGACACAGGCAACAGAGCATGTACAATGTCGGCACTAGTACAGTGTATATCCACCTTTCGCAGCAATGCAGGCTGCTATTCTCCCACGGAGACGATCGTAGAGATGCTGGATGTAGTCCTGTGGAAGGGCTTGCCATGCCATTTCCACCTGGCGCCTCAGTTGGACCAGCGTTCGTGCTGGACGTGCAGACCGCGTGAGACGACGCTTCATCCAGTCCCAAACATGCTCAATGGGGGACAGATCCGGAGATCTTGCTGGCCAGGGTAGTTGACTTACACCTTCTAGAGCACGTTGGGTGGCACGGGATACATGCGGACGTGCATTGTCCTGTTGGAACAGCAAGTTCCCTTGCCGGTCTAGGAATGGTAGAACGATGGGTTCGATGACGGTTTGGATGTACCGTGCACTATTCAGTGTCCCCTCGACGATCACCAGTGGTGTACGGCCAGTGTAGGAGATCGCTCCCCACACAATGATGCCGGGTGTTGGCCCTGTGTGCCTCGGTCGTATGCAGTCCTGATTGTGGCGCTCACCTGCACGGCGCCAAACACGCATACGACCATCATTGGCACCAAGGCAGAAGCGACTCTCATCGCTGAAGACGACACGTCTCCATTCGTCCCTCCATTCACGCCTGTCGCGACACCACTGGAGGCGGGCTGCACGATGTTGGGGCGTGAGCGTAAGACGGCCTAACGGTGTGCGGGACCGTAGCCCAGCTTCATGGAGACGGTTGCGAATGGTCCTCGCCGATACCCCAGGAGCAACAGTGTCCCTAATTTGCTGGGAAGTGGCGGTGCGGTCCCCTACGGCACTGCGTAGGATCCTACGGTCTTGGCGTGCATCCGTGCGTCGCTGCGGTCCGGTCCCAGGTCGACGGGCACGTGCACCTTCCGCCGACCACTGGCGACAACATCGATGTACTGTGGAGACCTCACGCCCCACATGTTGAGCAATTCGGCGGTACGTCCACCCGGCCTCCCGCATGCCCACTATACGCCCTCGCTCAAAGTCCGTCAACTGCACATACGGTTCACGTCCACGCTGTCGCGGCATGCTACCAGTGTTAAAGACTGCGATGGAGTTCCGTATGCCACGGCAAACTGGCTGACACTGACGGCGGCGGTGCACAAATGCTGCGCAGCTAGCGCCATTCGACGGCCAACACCGCGGTTCCTGGTGTGTCCGCTGTGCCGTGCGTGTGATCATTGCTTGTACAGCCCTCTCGCAGTGTCCGGAGCAAGTATGGTGGGTCTGACACACCGGTGTCAATGTGTTCTTTTTTCCATTTGCAGGAGTGTATCATACATATTAGTTACAATACCATGAAACGAGGGTCCTGGCAATGTTGCCAGTAATACCTATTCGTCGTATTTGTAGGTAAAGTAAGTGCAAGTGATCTTATTATGTCACAATCGGAGGCTTTGCCAGCTCTCAGCTTCTCTGCAATTCGACAAACGAACGATCGGTGGCGGCGGCGGCGGTAAAAAAGTGCAGTAGTAGCGAGCCGTGCTGTTGCCAGTATGGACACATCACAACGTCATCTGAATAGTTTCGAGCACAGCACAGAATGCCCCAAAGTAAGAAATGTGGCTTCTCTGGAGGCAGGTTGTAGAATGGTTTGTTCTGTCTTTGCACTGGGGGAGAGTACTACAACCGCCAGAACGGCGCTGCTGACAGTCGTGCCTCATCATGTATAAAATGTCATAGGCACAGCACACACATGTGTGTGGTAGCCGCCAAGGCCACTGTGCGACCGCAGCCACGAGAGCAAGCTCGACACAGCTAATGACAGAACAAGATGGCTTCCAAGATGGGCGACTACGATATAAGATAGCCGGTGGCACACCATGATCCTCTCACTACAGGGCACAGACCTACAATGGAAATCCAATTTGTTGAGAGCACTGGAGCCACGATTGGAGGAGAGGAGAGGAGAGAGAGAGGTAATATATAATTTTTTTATGAAGATCTGACGCATTTGAAATCAGGGCAGAATGTATCATACACACACTTTAATGTTAGTTTCTTACGTTAATATCTGAAGGGCAATGGGATCGAAAGCGTCATGACGTTGACATTACATCAAGAGCAGTGGAATGAAACGCACAGGGTTGGAATAATAATATAATTAATCTGTTATTTATAACAAATACCCAAAACAGTTGATCCTCTAACTACAGAGCACAGAGTAAATTTTCCGAAAATAGGGGAGCCGCCTGACTATTGGCCAAAAGCATGATGATACTCACGAAGTTGAATTATGGTAATTATACTTTAGCATGGCACCAGCGCGCAGGTCGTTTCGATATTTTGAGCACAGCCCAGAATATGTCATACATATGTTCTGATGTCAAAGTGTCTTACGTTTATAAGTTGGAGTGCCAGATCGCTCCGATACTTTCGAGCATGCTAATCTCAACAAGACGTACAGGCAGCAAATGATCAGCACTAATTAGTTATGAGCATAGAGGTGGTGTTGTGGCGATGTGTTACGCCATTGTGAAGCTTGTGGAATGCATGAGTGGAAAATGAGTGGTGCATGAGAGGCAAATGAGTGACGCATGAGTGATGGATAAGTGACGCAAGAATGACGCATTGACACACGAGTGACGCCGTCAGTCTGATCGTTCGGATACTTGTGAACACATTTATGTTTACAACAAATATAGTGTTCACAAGCGTAAGTTAAACAGCACCGCATGCAAATTAATTTCGTGACACTCGGAAGCACAGGGGGACGTGGTGGGGGATGGCCTTCACTAGGCTGTGGCACAGGAATGTCAGAATTTCAGGAGCGATGAAGTCTTGGCCTTGGTGCAACTATCCAGATGCGTTGTTGTCAGAAATCCTGGAATGCTGGTGGAGACGTCAGCAATTTGGCTCATAACTCTCCTTGGTTCATTAATTCAAACTTCCGGGTTAAGAGGCCTTGGTAGAAACAATAAAAATTCTTCCTCCTGAAATTTCGTTGCCAACTGCGGGAAAAATCTTCCGAGGTGAGCCTTGAATGTCTACTCATATTTACTGGCAATTTCTCTCTTGTCTTTCTTTATGTTACCTCCTCCAAAAACTTTCAAACCAAAGGCCTTCCAGAGATGTGTTTCACGGTATCGAAGGTGAACAAGTACTTGTTTTAGAGTCCATGTGTACTATACATTTTTTCTTGTTTGGGTCCATATTATCACCTCTTATGTTTGCATACCCTCTCATCTTAGGACAACAGATCCGGTGCGTGTTTTCCACTGGCAGAGGTATGAGAACGATTTTGGCTTATAACTTCGATCCGGTAGTTTCCGGACCAGTATCCCTTTTTTTAATATCATCCTGGAATCACCCTGTATATATTGCCCATTTTTCTTGACGCTTCAAACAACTTTTAGAGAAATAAAAAGTATCAAGCAAACTATCGTGTGACTGCCGTTCCTCTAACTTTGTTTATCACGAAGATAAGAGCAGCTCTACCATATATTTTTTACTCGTTAATCTCCTTCTATATCCCTGCGAGATAAGAAAAAAAAATAGTTGTGAAAGTGTAGCTAAATATTTCAGTACATGCACACACACCTTAACGGTGAAGAGCCGCCCTAAACAGCTCCGATTTGCGAAACTAGTCACCAATTCTCGTTTCTTTTCCATCCTCACACGAAGAGCTAGTCAAAATAATTAAAACATTGAAAAACAATAGAGCACCTGGAGAAGATGGAATTATTGCTGAACTGTGAGAATTGAACCACAGAAACATAGCACAAAAAATTAACAGGATAAAATCAGATGCTCGAAAAACAGAGACAATCCCAAAAGAACGGAAGAGCACCTTGATATTCACACTCCACAAGAAAGGAGACAAAACAGACCCCCAATTACAAGTGAATCTCGTTTCTTCCAGTGACTTTTAAAATTATCTCTTAAGGTATTGCTGAACCGACTTAAGCCACAAGCGCGAACACAGATTGGCCACTGTCAGGAAGGATTCAGAAAAGGGAGATGTTGTATTCTGAACCCCAAAACCATACTACACATCAGACGATGCCGGAAAACTGCAGTTGCGTTTGTGGATTACAAAAAATCTTTCGATCCTATTGGCAGACGAACGCTATTTCATAGCCTGTATGGATCAGGAATCAATAGAAAGACTAGAGCCATCATCCAGAAAGCTTTATCGGGAACCTCCTCAGAGTGATTTTCATGGAAGCAATCTCAAACTCACTCGAAATTCACGCAGGAGTCCGACAAGAAGACGGCTTGTCGTCGCTCTTGTTCTACGCCGTACTGAAAAAATTAATCAGAGGATGGGAGAAGTACGTCAAAGGTATCCAAACTGGAAATGAGAAATAGAAAAATAGTTAACATGAAATGAGTGGTCTGACTATATATTAACGAACAACAAACATGAAGTCAGACTAGTACTAGATGAATTACATGAAACCTCTTGCAAATCCGTATTCAAAATTTGCTATGAAAAAACTCAGTACATGGACACCAGATCAACTGGAAAAACTTCTTCTGAAAACAAATTATGGAAAGTTCTGACTGATCAATTAGTTGAATTACTAAGGAGAAACCATTCAATCCACAGGTCTGAATATAATCTCCAACACAGAAACAATATTCAAATTGCAAAAGACGTACAAACTGACATCAAATCACTAAAACAAAGGAACAATATCTTGGAATGCAAAACTACGTCAATACAACGCAGTTGTTTTATCAGAAGTTTTGTACGCGGCAGAAACAACTGTAATTAGAGGTATCATGAAAATTCTTAACTTCGGGAAAAAAGAATGATAAATTCTCAAGCAAATCTAAGGCGCTGTTCTCCGAGACGGAAATAGGGTCAGACGCAAGTACGCTATGGACACGAAGAAAAAAATCACAGAAAAATTTAGAAAAAGACGCCTACAGCTCTACGGACACCTGTGTAGTGTGGGTGAAAACAGACTCTTTAAGAAATTTTTAGCATTGAGAATGCAAGAAAATAAAAGACAAGTTTAAATAAAGAAACGTAAGAAGACGGTCAAGGATTGAATATTTCAGATGAAGAATTTGAGGACAAGGAACAAAAAATTATTCATAAGTAAAATCAGAAACAAGAAGACAGGGAAAAATGGATGGGGGAACAGAAGAAAAAACACGGTGAACCGATGAAGAGGTTTCGGGAAGAAAAGAAAATAAGAAAAGGAAATAAAGCTGCATTTGACTTAAGTTCATATACTCTCTTAAGTGATCGGATATGCTGAGACATAATTGTTAAGAAAAAACTGGATACGTTGCGCCGTTTATGAGTTAATTAGCACTGAAATTTACGAATCAGTCCGCTATGCACGCAAATTCAAGCGGCGCGTCGGAGACGATGTTACAAAACGTTGGTTACCTAAAACCGAACAAGAGATACAAAAACTGGACATGGAACGCTAATAAAGAAACGTACCCTAGCTAAAGGGTGAGCAGTCTCGGTGCTGTCACTTACGCTACAAAAGAAACTGACAGTACCTGTATTCCGGCAAGGCGCTTGAATTTGCGCGCTCAGCATGTTTATGACCGCCCTGTACAAATATAATTTGCACTTCAGGGCGGCATTTTCGTATTAATTCAAGGGAATCACAATATGTTGAACTGATCTTCAAATATATAGAATCACAGCACCTTAAACTGAATTTAAACGGCAATTAAAAAAAGGGGGGGTTACGAACAACAGCCGCAAAAATCTGTTTTAAGAAATAAAAATGCCTTTGCACAGCTGTTATTCAAATAGAATTTACAAATTACTTTTACTCAGGAAGAAGTAAATAATAATTTTCTCATTATCAGTTATGAGTACAAGAATATAAGGCTGTTACCAGGCTGTTAGAAATCCTTGTTACTGTGAGGCAAATGAAACTGGCGGCGTATGTAAATGTGAGCATTAGTGCATTTCACCGGTCAGTGATCGATCTGCCGGTGTTGCGGTGGAAAATGCGCTGCACGTCGGCTTGCGTCGCTGTGAGGCAGCGTGATGATAGCAGGTAGGCGTCTCCCTTTTCGCATAGGCGCCTCATGTCTGATAGAGGCCTCCACTCGTACCGTCTGTTCCTCCATCTGATAACGGGTCCCTTCTGCCTTCTCAGCAGCATTCTGGTGTGCAGTAGTGAGAGGATGGGGCGATTCTCTCTTTGGTAGGTGACTGCCAGCCTCTCACAGAGACAGACAATGACTGGAGTGGGATGAGGGGGGTGGGGGTAGGGGTGACCAAGCCTCTATATCCAGGTCTTTTACAAGACAGGGCACCCAGAGGGACCTAACCATTTCTGGGATAATTCTACTTTTTGTCTCTATGTTGCAGGTAATCTGGAGCTCATTGATCACAGAACAACGAATCCGTGTCGTAAGTTGGAGACTAAGTGGACTGCCCTTTGCTGAGTTTCAAGAACGGTTTGCTCGATTTTACCACACTGAAGCCTCCAGCGCGAAGAACCGTTAGAAGTTTGGTCAACAAGTTCCAGCGAAATGGGAATGTCTGTGACGACAAATGTTCTGGAGGGCCGTGGACGTCGCAGGAAACTGTGCAGGCAATACGGCAGACTATCGAGTAGAGTCCAGAACTGTCTACACGTCATCTCAGCCAGGGACATGTCATCTTAAAGTCAGTTATGTGGCAAACCTTGAGGTTGATTCTGAAGTAGCCGGCCGCGGTGGCGGAGCGGTTCTAGGCGCTTCAGTCCCGAACCACGCGGCTGCTATGGTCGCAGGTTCGAATCGTGCCTCGGGCATGGATGTGTGTGATGTCTTTAGGTTAGTTAGGTTTAAGTAGTTCTAAGTCTAGGGGACTGATGACCTCAGATGTTAAGTCCCATAGTGCTTAGAGCCATTTGAACCATTTGATTCAGAAGTAAATGGCTTATTCTGGTGCTCAATCATCTTGAACCTGAGGACTATGCTGCTGGTCCCGGCGGAGGTTCGAGTCCTCCCTCGGGCTTGGGTGTGTGTGTTTGTCCTTAGGATAATTTAGGTTGAGTAGTGTGTAAGCTTAGGGACTGATGACCTTGTCAGCTAAGTCCCATAAGATATCACACACACACACATTTGAACTATGCAACACGCGTGGCCTTGTGCTATGTGGCAGTAAACAACGAACATTTATTTGTTGGTTCACGACCTGTTCAGTGATGAAGCTAAGTTTATACCTGTGGTGGTGGTAGTGGTTAGTGTTTAACGTCCCGTCGACAACGAGGTCATTAGAGACGGAGCGCAAGCTCGGGTTAGGGAAGGATTGGGAAGGAAATCGGCCGTGCCCTTTCAAAGGAACCATCCCGGCATTTGCCTGAAACGATTTAGGGAAATCACGGAAAACCTAAATCAGGATGGCCGGAGACGGGATTGAACCGTCGTCCTCCCGAATGCGAGTCCAGTGTGCTAACCACTGCGCCACCTCGCTCGGTTTATACCTGTGGTATGCAATGATAAACAACCAGACTCGAAAGGCAGATATGTGACTAAGCGTCACTGAACAACACGATCTGTAGTCCTTTCTTTTTCACCAAAGCGACAATCACGTCAGCATCACACCTGGATGTGCTTGAGCAATTCCTTCAGCCCCAGTTGTTTGCTGACAACATTCTGGATTCATGATGTCTCAACAGCATGGGCCCTACCGAACTTTGGGTATGTGGTACGTAATTACTTCAATGCTGCATTCCTAGGACTCTGGACTAGACGAGACTGATCACGGTTCTGGCCAGAAAGCTCGCCTGATCTTACCCCCTCGGACTACTTTCCATGGGGTAACATAAAGAGTCAGATGTAGTAGGTGAAGATTTGAGATTTCCAGCACCTGCTTGAACGCATTGCGCCGGCAGTGCGTACAAATACTCTAGCAATATTTCAGCAAGTGCTCCGGTGCACTAAGGAGAAGCGGTAACTTAGCTTGGATGTGGAGGTAAGTCATGTCAAACGGCAGTGATTTCATTGTATTATAGTGTCTTCGTCTATGTTACATTCGACTTCTTTCATTATGTTAACTTTTTATTTGAATTGAAGTGCTCCTTCTCAGAAATGGTTAGGAAGTTCTTGTAACCCTGTACTGTATATTTCTGGATATTAGGATCCAGTTCTTTTGCTTGACTTTATAGCATTTGAATAAGCTGCATCCATACAGGTGTTTATGCCTCAAAGGAAGAAATAAGAGTCATATAATGTTGTTGGCTGAGACTCTGCAACGCATGGACTCGGCCCCCTAATCGGAAAGATTTTTCCTTTACGATGCACAGCAGCTCTACTTTATATGCGGTATGTGAGAGTAAGCTCTGTTGAATGTGGGTTACAGTAACGACATGTGTGTGTGTGTGTGTGTGTGTGTGTGTGTGTGTGTGTGCGTGTGTGTGTGTGTGTTTGTGTGCGACTGTGTAGTGTTGTGTCACGTTTCTGATGTATTCTTTAGAGAGGACAGGTTGAAACTCTGTGCCTGCTGATAGCCTACTGCTTACGAATAGCATTCAAGTGATTGCAGTCTAACACATACAGTCACTACACTCCTATTGATTTCTGTTATACACTACGACAGGAATACCCCAAGGGGACAGAAAGCTACACTCCTTAATACGATATCGGATGCGTGCGAATAGTATGGTTTGTATAGATTTGCAATCTAGTGTTTACAACAGGGAGCGTATGTAGTGCCGAAGAAATTTGCACTGTCAAAAGAATTACACTACCCTTACGTTTATTAAATCTACTAAGGGTCATGATAAGTATAAAACGCTACAGTAAAGGCGTTTATTTACAATTCTCTTCTAAAGTACAAATATTTAGTAAAGAATGTCGCTTTCCTTCAAAAAATGACTAGTAAAACGAGAAGACATGACTCTTTGCAAAATATTTTCTTCACTACTGTTCTGTTCAAATCAGTGATCAGTGAACGTGGCACGTAGGAACCTTTTATGGAGTGCAGTAGCTACAGTATGCAACTACGCAATAAGCTACCGCAAATGTTGCAGTAGGGAGACCTCACAGACGTCATAAACGTCATAATAAAACGTCAAAAGCAATAAAACTGTTTCCCGACGCAGAACACACCTATTTCTCAATTCTGGCTACATCTGAGCCATAAACAGCAAGAATCTTCAACACATTCGCTTTTGGAGCAAAACGAATTACATTTACAAAAATATTCGTGTATTAGGTAGTCGACTGAAGCGTGAGAATGTGCGGGTTGCTAGAGCCATACAAAATTGTTTCGTGTCGAGGAAACTGCCGATCATAATAAGAACGGACGACGAGATAACACGTTTCTCGTTCATGAAATTAGTGTTTATATTGTACTCGTTGCAGCTGAGTAAGCTGGAATTACACAGATATTCTAAAGTATTTCTTCATAAATGAGTTCCAGCTTTCGCCACTGAATCAGCGAGATTCAACTGTTTTAACATCTACACTCCTGGAAATTGAAATAAGAACACCGTGAATTCATTGTCCCAGGAAGGGGAAACTTTATTGACACATTCCTGGGGTCAGATACATCACATGATCACACTGACAGAACCACAGGCACATAGACACAGGCAACAGAGCATGCACAATGTCGGCACTAGTACAGTGTATATCCACCTTTCGCAGCAATGCAGGCTGCTATTCTCCCATGGAGACGATCGTAGAGATGCTGGATGTAGTCCTGTGGAACGGCTTGCCATGCCATTTCCACCTGGCGCCTCAGTTGGACCAGCGTTCGTGCTGGACGTGCAGACCGCGTGAGACGACGCTTCATCCAGTCCCAAACATGCTCAATGGAAAACAGATCCGGAGATCTTGCTGGCCAGGGTAGTTGACTTACACCTTCTAGAGCACGTTGGGTGGCACTGGATACATGCGGACGTGCATTGTCCTGTTGGAACAGCAAGTTCTCTTGCCGGTCTAGGAATGGTAGAACGATGGGTTCGATGACGGTTTGGATGTACCGTGCACTATTCAGTGTCCCCTCGACGATCACCAGTGGTGTACGGCCAGTATAGGAGATCGCTCCCCACACCATGATGCCGGGTGTTGGCCCTGTGTGCCTCGGTCGTATGCAGTCCTGATTGTGGTGCTCACCTGCACGGCGCCAAACACGCATACGACCATCATTGGCACCAAGGCAGAAGCGACTCTCATCGCTGAAGACGACACGTCTCCATTCGTCCCTCCATTCACGCCTGTCGCGACACCACTGGAGGCGGGCTGCACGATGTTGGGGCGTGAGCGGAAGACGGCCTAACGGTGTGCGGGACCGTAGCCCAGCTTCATGGAGACGGTTGCGAATGGTCCTCGCCGATACCCCAGGAGCAACAGTGTCCCTAATTTGCTGGGAAGTGGCGGTGCGGTTCCCTACGGCACTGCGTAGGATCCTACGGTCTTGGCGTGCATCCGTGCGTCGCTGCGGTCCGGTCCCAGGTCGACGGGCACGTGCACCTTCCGCCGACCACTGGCGACAACATCGATGTACTGTGGAGACCTCACGCCCCACGTGTTGAGCAATTCGGCGGTACGTCCACCCGGCCTCCCGCATGCCCACTATACGCCCTCGCTCAAAGTCCGTCAACTGCACATACGGTTCACGTCCACGCTGTCGCGGCATGCTACCAGTGTTAAAGACTGCGATGGAGCTACGTATGCCACGGCAAACTGGCTGACACTGACGGCGGCGGTGCACAAATGCTGCGCAGCTAGCGCCATTCGACGGCCAACACCGCGGTTCCTGGTGTGTCCGCTGGGCCGTGCGTGTGATCATTGCTTGTACAGCCCTCTCGCAGTGTCCGGAGCAAGTATGGTGGGTCTGACACACCGGTGTCAATGTGTTCTTTTTTCCATTTCCAGGAGTGTATTTTATCATCATTCCTGTATCTTGATAATTTACCAACACTCGGCACGCAAAAATACGGCAATTATTTCGTTAATTCGGTAGAAAAATAATTCAAAAGGAATATTAACCTTACGACATGTTTTGTCACAGCTTGGGGCGCTAGTGTTGTTCGAACTGTAGGACGGCAACAATTTTTACTACAGTGAGTGTCGCGACTGCATGTATGCTGGACTGAGGATGCTACCGGACTTCACATCCCTGACCGATGACAGATCACAATCAACGGAGTCACATGCCTTCCCTCCATGGATACTGTGGGAAAGATAGGAATTTAAGACATTCGCATGAAGTCGGGTTATCAGCAACTTTACGCCGTCATCTCTCCTCACGTTGACGATCAAGTCATGACAGGTATTTCAGCCAGGAAGTTTCGACCTAGTTACGTCCGAATCCGGCACTAGCTCGCTGGCGTGCGTTAACGACATTGGCTACAGAGGAGGGTAGAGGGTGGAGGAGAAAAAGACGATAAAGAACTGGAAGAGCGTAATCTACATCTACATCTACATTTATACTCCGCAAGCCACCCAACGGTGTGTGGCGGAGGGCACTTTACGTGCCACTGTCATTACCTCCCTTTCCTGTTCCAGTCGCGTATGGTTCGCGGGAAGAACGACTGTCTGAAGGCCTCTGTGCGCGCTCTAATCTCTCTAATTTTACTTTCGTGATCTCCTCGGGAGGTGTAAGTAGGGGGTAGCAATATATTCGATACCTCATCCAGAAAAGCACCCTCTCGAAACCTGGACAGCAAGCTACACCGCGATGCAGAGCGCCTCTCTTGCAGAGTCTGCCACTTGAGTTTGTTAAACATCTCCGTAACGCTATCACGGTTACCAAATAACCCTGTGACGAAACGCTTCGCTCTTCTTTGAATCTTCTCTATCTCCTCCGTCAACCCGATCTGGTACGGATCCCACACTGATGAGCAATACTCAAGTATAGGTCGAACGAGTGTTTTGTAAGCCACCTCCTTTGTTGATGGACTACATTTTATAAGGACTCTCCCAATGAATCTCAACCTGGTACCCGCCTTACCAACAATTAATTTTATATGATCATTGCACTTCAAATCGTTCCGCACGCATACTCCCAGATATTTTACAGAAGTAACTGCTACCAGTGTTTGTTCCGCTATCATATAATCATACAATAAAGGATCCTTCTTTCTATGTATTCGCAATACATTACGTTTGTCTATGTTAAGGGTCAGTTGCCACTCCCTGCACCAAGTGCCTATCCGCTGCAGATCTTCCTGCATTTCGCTACAATTTTCTAATGCTGCAACTTCTCTGTATACTACAGCATCATCCGCGAAAAGCCGCATGGAACTTCCGACACTATCTACTAGGTCATTTATATATATTGTGAAAAGCAATGGTCCCATAACACTCCCCTGTGGCACACCAGAGGTTACTTTAACGTCTATAGACGTCTCTCCGTTGATAATAACATGCTGTGTTCTGTTTGCTAAAAACTCTTCAATCCAGCCACACAGCTGGTCTGATATTCCGTAGGCTCTTACTTGGTTATCAGGCGACAGTGCGGAACTGTATCGAACGCCTTCCGGAAGTCAAGAAAAATAGCATCTACCTGGGAGCCTGTATCTAATATTTTCTGGGTCTCATGAACAAATAAAGCGAGTTGGGTCTCACACGATCGCTGTTTCCGGAATCCATGTTGATTCCTACATAGTAGATTCTGAGTTTCCAAAAACGACATGATATTCGAGCAAAAAACATGTTCTAAAATTCTACAACAGATCGACGTCAGAGATACAGGTTTATAGTTTTGTGCATCTGCTCGACGACCCTTCTTGAAGACTGGGACTACCTGTGCTCTTTTCCAATCATTTGGAACCTTCCGTTTCTCTAGAGACTTGCGGTACACGGCTGTTAGAAGGGGGGCAAGTTCTTTCGCGTACTCTGTGTAGAATCGTTCCAACAGGTATCGCTGTCATACCGGGGGTAAGAAGAAGCTCTGCGCTGGAGTTTATTGGCGACAGTCACCTTATTTGTAGGGCAGACGAGGTGCGCTGCAAGTGGTGGCGAGGTTGTGCTCGAGGTGCTCAGGTTGGCGGCGTGGCGCGGCGGTAAGCGCGCCCGGCGCGTTATTAGGTTAGCGGGCCCTCCGCCTGCGGCTGCGCCGGGCTGGCTGGGCTCGGCCGGGGCGCGTGGCTCAGGGCCTCTCGGAAATTCGATTCTGGGCGCGCAGTGAGGACCTCCTGCGCCGCGCCACGACGCACTTGCAGACTTCCTCCTTCGTGTCAGTGTCGCCCTGACAGGCTGTCGCCGCAGGAAACACTGTTAACGAACACCGCTGCAGGCCGCGGATATTTCATTAGGCGAGGGGCACGTCGCGCGAGGTCACCACACAACGGAGGTAGTCCCGCTGTCTCGCAGCTAAGCGTTCGATTTCTGCGTCCGTTTGAAACATGCCAAACAGGATTGGAAATTTAAATTTAGCATTTGAGAAATCTTTCGCGCAGGAGGATCGTACAAACCTACCGCCGTTTGAGTCTCGTACAGATTGCCGTATGGAGGACACAGTGATAGACATCCCTGGGGTTGTGAAGCAGCTGAATGGGTTGAAAATAAATAAATCACCAGGTCCTGATGGGATTCCAATTCGGTTTTACAGAGAGTACTCTACTGCATTGGCTCCTTACTTAGCTTGCATTTATCACGAATCTCTTGCCCAACGTAAAGCCCCGAGCGACTGGAAAAAAGCGCAGGTGACGCCTGTATATAAGAAGGGTAGAAGGACGGATCCTCAAAATTACAGACCAATATCCTTAACATCCTTAACCAATATCCTTGTTGCAGGATTCTCGAACATATTCTCAGTTCGAATATAATGAATTTCCTTGAGACAGAGAAGTTGCTGTCCGTGCATCAGCACGGCTTTAGAAAGCATCGCTCCTGCGAAACGCAACTCGCTCTTTTTTGACATGATATCTTGCGAACCATGGATGAAGGGTATCAGACTGATGCCATATTCCTTGACTTCCGGAAAGCGTTTGACTCGGTGCCCCACTGCAGACGCCTAACTAAGGTACGAGCTTATGGGATTGGTTCCCAAATATGTGAGTGGCACGAAGACTTCTTAAGTAATAGAACCCAGTACGTTGCCCTCTATGGTGAGTGTTCATCGGAGGTGGAGTGCCCCAGGGAAGTGTGGTAGGTCCGCTGTTGTTTTCTATCTACATAAATGATCTTTCGGATAGGGTGGATAGCAATGTGCGGCTGTTTGCTGATGAAGCTGTGGGGTACGGGAAGGTGTCGTCGTTGAGTGACTGTAGGAGGATGCCAGATGACTTGGACAGGATTTGTGATTGGTGTAAAGAATGGCAGCTAACTCTAAATATAGATAAATGTTAATTAATGCAGAAGAATAGGAAAAAGGTTCAAATGGCTCTGAGCACTATGGGACTTAACATCTATGGTCATCAGTCCCCTAGAACTTAGAACTACTTAAACCTAACTAACCTAAGGACAGCACACAACACCCAGCCATCACGAGGCAGAGAAAATCCCTGACCCCGCCGGGAATCGAACCCGGGAACCCGCGCGTGGGAAGGGAGAACGCTACCGCACGACCACGAGATGCGGGCGAATAGGAAAAAGAATCCCGTAATGTTTGAATAATCCATTAGTAGTGTAGCGCTTGACACAGTCTCGTCGATTAAATACTTGGGCGTAACATTGCAGAGCGATATGAAGTGCGACAAGCATGTAACGGCAGTTGTGGGACAGGCGGATAGTCGTCTTCGGTTCATTGGTAGAATTTCGGGAAGATGTAGTTCATCTGTAAAGGAGACCGCTTATAGAACACTAATACGACCTATTCTTGAGTACTGCTCGTGCGTTTGGGATCCCTATCAGGTCGGATCGAGGGAGGACATAGAAGCAATTCAGAGGCGAGCTCCTAGTTTTGATACTGGTAGGTTACGGTGTTACGCAAATGCTTCAGGAACTCGGGTGGGAGCCTCTGGAGGAAAGGAAGTGTTCTTTTCGTGAATCGCTGCTGAGGAAATTGCGGCTGACTGCAGTACAATTTTACTGCCGCCAACTTATATTTCGCGGAAAGACCACAAAGATAAGATAATAGAGATTAGGGCTCGTACAGAGGCATATAGGTAGTCATTTTTTCCTCGTTCTGTTTGGGAGTGGAACAGGGAGAGAAGATGCTAGTTGTGGTACGAAGTACCCTCCGCCACGCACCGTATAGTGGATTGCGGAGTATGTATGTAAATGTAGATGTAGGAAAAGGCGAGAACTAGTGCTAGTTACCAATGAAGCGAGAGTGAAAGGAATTCATTTCTTCATCATGTACGGAAGTTAGACGAAAATACTGAAACACCGCGAGAAATGCGTGCGTAACAATCATTGGAGGTGACGTCGTCGTATTTGACCACGAACGGCACGCGTGCAACGTCCTCTATGCACTTCCAGCGTCATTCGTGGTCAGACCAGTATTTTGTGAAGTTGTGAGTGCATTATGTCGGATCTAAGTGAATTCGAACGCGTTGATGATGATGATGTTTGGTTTGTGGGGCGCTCAACTGCGTGGTTATCAGCGCCCGTACAATTATCCAATCTTTGCTCAGGCCAATTTCGCAACTTTCCTGGATGATGATGAAATGATGAGGACAACACAAACACCCAGTCATCTCGAGGCAGGTGAAAATCCCTGACCCCCGCCGGGAATCGAACCCGGGACCCCGAGCTCGGGAAGCGAGAACGCTACCGCGAGACCACGAGCGGCGGACATTCGAACGCGTTGAAACTATGGGTGCGCGTACAGGATGTTCAAAAATTCACGTTACAAACTTCTAGGGCTTGTAGAGGGGAGTGAGTACATGATATTATTAACAGAAACTTGTGTCCGGAAACGTACCGTTTCCGTTCTACAACTGCTCCAATTCAGATGTGTAGCGCGTCCACGACTGTTGAGGGAAAGAGAAAAGTTTGAGTTACTTGTCCAGATGTGCAATAGGGTTGACGTGTACTGGGTCAAACATCTACATTTATACTCCGCAAGCCACCCAACGGTGTGTGGCGGAGGGCACTTTACGTGCCACTGTCATTACCTCCCTTTCCTGTTCCAGTCGCGTATGGTTCGCGGGAAGAACGACTGTCTGAAAGCCTCTGTGCGCGCTCTAATCTCTCTAATTTTACATTCGTGATCTCCTCGGGAGGTATAAGTAGGGGGAAGCAATATATTCGATACCTCATCCAGAAACGCACCCTCTCGAAACCTGGCGAGCAAGCTACACCGCGATGCAGAGCGCCTCTCTTGCAGAGTCCGCCACTTGAGTTTGTTAAACATCTCCGTAACGCTATCACGGTTACCAAATAACCCTGTGACGAAACGCGCCGCTCTTCTTTGAATCTTCTCTATCTCCTCCGTCAACCCGATCTGGTACGGATCCCACACTGATGAGCAATACTCAAGTATAGGTCGAACGAGTGTCTTGTAAGCCACCTCCTTTGTTGATGGACTACATTTTCTAAGGACTCTCCCAATGAATCTCAACCTGGTACCCGCCTTACCAACAATTAATTTTATATGATCATTCCACTTCAAATCGTTCGATATGCATACTCCCAGATATTTTACAGAAGTAACTGCTACCAGTGTTTGTTCCGCTATCATATAATCATACAATAAAGGATCCTTCTTTCTATGTATTCGCAATACATTACATTTGTCTATGTTAGGGGTCAGTTGCCACTCCCTGCACCAAGTGCCTATCCGCTGCAGATCTTCCTGCATTTCGCTACAATTTTCTAATGCTGCAACTTCTCTGTATACTACAGCATCATCCGCGAAAAGCCGCATGGAACTTCCGACACTATCTACTAGGTCATTTATATATATTGTGAAAAGCAATGGTCCCATAACACTCCCCTGTGGCACACCAGAGGTTACTTTAACGTCTGTAGACGTCTCTCCGTTGATAACAACATGCTGTGTTCTGTTTGCTAAAAACTCTTCAATCCAGCCACACAGCTGGTCTGATATTCCGTAGGCTCTTACTTTGTTTATCAGGCGACAGTGCGGGACTGTATCGAACGCCTTCCGGAAGTCAAGAACATCTACATCTACATCCATACTCCGCAAGCCACCTGACGGTGTGTGGCGGAGGGTACCCTGAGTACCTCTATCGGTTCTACCTTCTATTCCAGTCTCGTATTGTTCGTGGAAAGAAGGATTGTCGGTATGCTTCTGTGTGGGCTCTAATCTCTCTGAATTTATCCTCATGGTCTCTTCGCGAGATATACATAGGAGGGAGCAATATACTGCTTGACTCTTCGGTGAAGGTATGTTATCGAAACTTTAACAAAAGCCCGTACCGAGCTACTGAGCGTCTCTCCTGCAAAGTCTTCCACTGGAGTTTATCTATCATCTCCGTAACGCTTTCGCGGTTACTAAATGATCCTGTAACGAAGCGCGCTGCTCTCCGTTGGCTCTTCTCTATCTCTTCTATCAACCCTATCTGGCACGGATCCCACACTGCTGAGCAGTATTCAAGCAGTGGGCGAACAAGCGTAGTGTGACCTACTTCCTTTGTTTTCGGATTGCATTTCCTTAGGATTATTCCAATGGATCTCAGTCTGGCATCTGCTTTACCAACGATCAACTTTAAATGGTCATTCCATTTTAAATCACTCCTAATGCGTACTCCCAGATAATTTATGGAATTACCTGCTTCCAGTTGCTGACCTGCTATTTTGTAGCTAAATGATAAGGGATCTATCTTTCTATGTATTCGCAGCACATTACACTTGTCTACATTGAGATTCAATTGCCATTCCCTGTACCATGCGTCAATTCGCTGCAGATCCTCCTGCGTTTCAGTACAATTTTCCATAGTTACAACCTCTCGATACACCACAGCATCATCTGCAAAAAGCCTCAGTGAACTTCCGATGTGATCCACCAGGTCATTTACGTATATTGTGAATAGCAACGGTCCTATGACACTCCCCTACGGCACACCCGAAATCACTCTTACTTCTGAAGACTTCTCTCCATTGAGAATTACATGCTGCGTTCTGTTATCTAGGAACTCCTCATTCCAATCACACAACTGGTCTGATAGTCCATATGCTCTTACTTTGTTCATTAAACGACTGTGGGGAACTGTATCGAACGCCTTGCGGAAGTCAAGAAACACGGCATCTACCTGTGAACCGGTGTCTATGGCCCTCTGAGTCTCGTGGACGAATAGCGCGAGTTGGGTTTCACACGACCGTCATTTTCGAAACCTATGCTGATTCTTACAGGGTAGGTTTCTAGTCTCCAGAAAAGTCATTATACTCGAACATAATACGTGTTAAAAATTCTACAACTGATCGACGTTAGAGATATAGGTCATATGACGTCTCTTAACGTCTGCCCAGCTGCGAGACTCGTGAACAGACAGTGGAAGAAATGCTGGCTCGAGCTCTGGCCGCTGCACTAGAAACTGAAGAGGCGCCAGATGTTTCGTAGGCAGAATGTCTGTTACAACTTTAATAATCGCCACATGCAGCCACTTTTGTAATGCATCAGTACTGTTCTACACGTTCTTTTTTCTTTTCGAATAATATAATCAGGTAATGTTTTATTGTTAATACATACAAATGTGCTTAAGTGATGAATGGATGTTTCATTATGTTTCCTTTCGAATTGTTGCCTAATAATTGTACTGCGTCACGTCTAATTCAATACATCAAGCCGAAGTGGATGAGTTAAATATCTGAACTGAAACCGTCGTAGAAGGGGACGGTACGGACATGGGTTCCTGTTCAGAATACACTACTGCTCATTAAAATTGCTACACCACGAACATGAAATGCTACGGACGAGAAATTTAACCGACAGGAAGAAGATGCTGTGATATGCAAACGATTAGCTTTTCAGAGCCTTCATACAAGGTTGGCGCCGGTGGCGACACCTACAACGTGCTGACATGAGGAAAGTTTCCAACCGATTTCTCATACACAAACGGCAGTTGACCGGCGTTGCCTCGTATAACGCTGTTGTGATGCCTCGTGTAAGGAGGAGAAATGCATGCCATCACGTTTCCGACTTTGATAAAGGTCTAATTGTAGCCTATCGCGATTGCGGTTTATCGTATCGCGACAGTGCTGCTCGCGTTGGTCGAGATCCTATGACTGTTAGCAGAATATGGAATCGATGGGTTCAGGAGGGTAATACGGAACGCCGTGCTGGATCCCAACGGCCGCGGCTACCCTTGACGCTGCATCGCAGACAGGAGCGCCCGCGATGGTGTACTCAACGACGAACCTGGGTGCACCAATGGCAAAACGCCATGAATCCAGGTTCTGTTTACAGCATCATGATGGTCGCATCCGTGTTTGGCGACATCGCGGTGAACATACATTGGAAGCGTGTATTCGGCATCGCCATACTGGCGTATCACCCGGCGTGATAGTATGGGGTGCCATTGGTTACTCGTCTGGGTCACCTCTTGTTCGCATCGACGGCACTTTGAACAGTGGACGTTACATTTCAGATGTGTTACGACCCGTGTCTCTACCCTTCATTCGATCCCTGCGAAACCCTACATTTCAGCAGGATAATGCACGACCACATGTTGCAGGTCCTGTACGGGCTTTTCTGGATACAGAAAATGTTCGACTGCTGCTCTGGCCAGCACATTTTTCAGATCTCTCACCAATTGAAAACGTCCGATCAATGGTAGCCGAGCAACTGGCTCGTCACAAAATGCCAGTCACTACTCTTGATGAACTGTTGTATCGTGTTGAAGCTGCATGGGCAGCTGTACCTGTACACGCCATCCAAGCTGTGTTTGACTCAATGCCAGAGGCATTCTGGGTACTGATTTCTCAGGATCTATGCACCCAAATTGCGTGAAAATGTAATGACATGTCAGTTCTAGTATAATATATTTGTCCAATGAATACCCATTTATCATCTGCATTTCTTCTTGGTGTAGCAATTTTAATGGCCAGTAGTTTATTATGTACTCACTCCGCTCTGCAAGTTCTAGAAGTTTCTAAAGGGAATTTCCGAACACCCTGTATGTTCGGTGCTTCTGTGACCAAAAGAGGCAAAGTGTTAGGTATTTCAAGAGGTACCATGCATACAGAGAAAGCGGAAAAACATTGTAGGGTGTGTTGTTGGGTAGCTGTATCTCTGGTCTGTGTCGTCTCTCCACTTACGTGACTTAATCAATACAGAATATCGAAAGACGGAAGAAATGTACATCTATCGTCGTTCCCTAGCAGATCACTCACCTGCTGATCTTCTGTCCCAGGTGTTGGAATTCGTTTCTTGCAGCACGTGTGTCATAGCCTATTTAAGATGTGGTTAACATAAAATGACAGCAGGGAAGCTATAGGCAAATGAAAGACGGTATAGTCTAGCAGCCCATCTATTTGGAAATGGACACGTAAATGAGAGGTAACCCTGTCACAAGGTTCCTAAGCTATCACTCACAATAAAGCAGCTGTTGCACCAGTAATGGACTTGCTGTAGGACAAATTAAAAAAAAGTCACGTACACAAGTTTTATTGAGTCATCAGTCTCTTGACTGGTTTGACGCTGCCCGCCTCGAATTCGTCTCCTGTGTCAACCTCTTCATCCTGGAGTAGCACTTGCAATCTACGTCCTCAATTATTTGTGGGATGTGTTCCAATCTCTGATTTCCATTACAATTTTCACCCTCTGTAGCTCCCTTTAGAACTAGAAAAGCTTTTCCCTGAAGTGCATTCACCCTGTCCCTTCTTCCACCCTTATTACATCCACCCCTCCTCCCACCGCCCCCCCCCCCCCTCCCGACGGTGCAGTGTCGTGATACTGTGTTCCAAGACGACTGGTTTTGTGAGCACGTGACTGAATTGTCACATCTCTCCTGGCCACCACTAGTGGCCAGATCTCGGTATTATTAACGCTTGGTGGTCCAATTTGGAAACAAGGTTCCGTGATGGCTATCTGCCTCCGTCATCCTTAGCTGAACTTGCCACAAAGGCGGTCTGTAGTCGATTGCAGAGAGTCTTGCTGTCGGCCTGCGATGTTAAGTTAGCTGAAGCTTAAAGGAGGAGAGGGGGGACCGGTGGAGATAGTTGTGGACAAGCAATTAAAAGTGGTGGTTTACCATCGGGCGCATTGTAATGCTTCATCGAAGCTGAGTTTTCGGCAGGCACGACGTGGTGTAGTACCGAAGAATACTTTAAAACTTGCTGTGCACAGCAGTGGAAGCCGAGCAATGTTGTGACGTTTTATTAAGCCGTCGTGTACGGGCTTACATTAGGAGACGATTCCTTGTTCCAGCCAGTCGAATTGGTCATTGCAGTTGTACTTGCTGGCGGCATTTTGTGGCGTGCTTAAGTGGAATACTATCAGTGCTAAGCCCCTTTAGTTGTGCGCTGATGGAAAGTTATTCTATGTTGTTGAACAGAACAGAGTTTTGCTTCCGCATGATGTAGGTGAGCATCTGCAAGTCAGTAAAACTTTACACATTGCCTGTGGTTTAATTGTTTCGTGTATTTTTCCCTGCTCCTAACTGCAATAAATCTTATTACCCTTATCTGAATTTAATAGGTTAATGTGCTGATTGCTTTTCAAAAAATAAGTATTATATTTTCGTATGTGCCTTAAAGTTCCTTGTAAAGCTTTTATGATTTCCATTTTGTCGAGTTATCTTAAACTGATCGAATATATTGAAACACAGTCTTGTGTAATAAAATTTGCACTCACTGTGCCACTGGCTTATCACAAACTGTTCAGTAATTGTTTCTGATTGGACGATTATTCCCATAGTGTATGGCCTTTTTCAAGTAAATTACCTGCAAAGTAATTCTGCGGCGCCATTGACTGGCGTGTATATTTTATTTAAAGTTGGGCATAAAAGTGTTCTTATTTCTAAAAAAAAAAATTAATTTATAGCTGTCGCCACTCTGTTGTACAATCTGAGCTCGGGACTGGTTGTGGGCTTGTGAACTCATTATGTTTATAGTTACATGAATACTCGTTTCTTGTTTCATTGGCTTCCTGTATAAAATTGTAATCAGAACGTTCATGATACGGCAGGCGACCACTGTTGGTATAATGTAGAGCCTGGGACCGTCTTGCTCCCGTTTGTAACTAACAATATTTTTGGGTTACAGCTATTTATTTGTTGTAAAGTTGAGTGATGAAGTGTTGTGGATTTGAAACTTATCTCTGAGTTATGTTCCTACGCACTTTCACGTTTGAACGTAATTTTGTCCGTTCTCTTGTGTTCATGATTGATCTTTGGCTGAATTTAACTTGTCCGAAATTTAATCCCAAGGTAGTTTCACATTATTAGGTTCTATTTCGTTTATGAAAGAGATGGACGGTTCACCCTTTATTTTGCATGAAGGATGATATGTGATTGCTTTGAAAACTTTTATTTATCCATTCGAGACCGGTGGAAGCGGTTTTTGAATTCCAGCGAGTTTTATGAACTATATTAGGCATTGTACTACATTGTGTTTTGCTGATTTCATATTTTGGTCATCCTGCGTAGCTATTCAACACAGTCTGAAGGAAACGTTTCAGTATGAAGCTAGCAGCAAACAATAGGGAATGAAATTACTTTCATGCATCATCACTCAGACATAGAAATCTCACTTTCTAGACGACGTTATGCCATTCTAGTTAACGATTTCATGTGAAATTTATGTATCTCAGTGAGCAGTGAAGACAATGCAGAAATTCTGCTTGTGCTGTGTAGTTTTGTGGTTGTGTTGTTATTCACGGATTTCGGGTGAGATGAAGTGAAAGAGTAAAATGCTGCGTCGCGACATGGGAAGTATGCGAGTGCATATAGAAGACCTTTAAGCTTAATCTTCCCAAAACCATATCCGTGCTTTGGGGGTAGCGTCCGTGAACTGTATAATGGAGGTCGTAAGTTGAAGTGCCACCCTTCGCTTGGGTGATGGTTCAACAAGTAGCCCCGTACATCCTTTATAGGAACTATATTACAAATTCATAAGCTATATTGGGCTTAAAATTGTGTGATACATATTATACATTTTCAAAATCAAAACTAAAATAAATTGTAAGTAAATTATTATATTTAAATACAATATGTGATCAATATACTCAAAAACTAGAGAGATTTAAGCGCTGTTGAAGTATCGGTATGGGCGAATAATCAAGAGACAAACTAAAAACTGTAAATAAAAAATAAAGAGAACAAAAAGAAAGAGTGAAAATAACTTATCCAACAAATAATAAAGGACATGTAAGTGCTACTCTGAGCTGAGGAGGTTGGCGCAGAAGAGGAAGTCGTGGTGGGCCGCATTAAACTAGTCCTAAGACTGGCTGGGAAAAAATAGGATTCCTTGTCCGACAGACAGATCATCAGTACCATATCCTTTGATTCTATGAGACACTACAAACTGTTTTGGAATTTAGCTTAGGATACCTTGTGCAATGTCTTCTGGTCCGTGCCATTAACTGCACGAGAACATTTGTTCCAGACACTAGTTACTGTGGTTGTAGAATACGTACGAGGGAAGTCTAAAAGTGAAGGGACTTTTGACAAAAGGAATATTTATTCTAATGCTACAAAACTGAAACATACATTATTTTTCTACATAACCTCCATGCACTTCAGCGCACTTTGGCCAACATTTCACAAGTTTTTTGATTGCAGCTGTAACAAATTCTGCAATTGACTTCCGCATCGATTGGAAGTCTTCGTTTCCTGATGGCTTCTTTCAATGGTCCAAACACATGGAAACCGCTTGGAACCATGTGTGGACAGTATGGTGGATGTCCAGCAATTCGAAACCCAACTCCTTTGTTGTTCCGGCCATTTGTTTGGCAGAATGTTGTCGAGCATTTTGCTGATGGATGACGTCTCACTTTTCCGCTACATTTTGATCTTATGGCAGGTTTCAGTTTAGTTCGCAACACATCACAATAGTTCTCACTGTTCACAGTCTCGTCTCTTGGGCTGAAATGAACGGCTACCACAGCTTCCATGGCCCACAATGGTGCTAGCATAATTTTACCACCTGATGGTTGACGTTTAAATTGCTTAACTTCTAGTGATGATGGGTGTTTCCAAACGAAGCTCGCAACAACACTTTCCGGTTCATGATTATGCACTCACTTTTTATCTACAACGATTAGTTGTGAAAATCCATCTCCGTCACGGTGATAACGGGTCAGACGTTTACAAGAGATGTCCATCCTTTGCACCTTACACTGCGCTGAAATGCTTTCGGTATCCACCTCCCACACACTCTGTGAAAATTTAGCTTGTCATGTAAGATGGAATCAGCTAAATCTTTAGTATGTAAAGTATTGGCGATTTAGTTCACTGTGATTCGTCTGTTTCCATCACCATACTCTCTACCTCTTCCGACTTAGTTGCAGGCGTCGATAGCCTGCCCGATCTTTCCTCGTCACATAAAGAAGTTCTTCCCTATTTGAAGCACTCTTATCTACTCGTACATCTTGCTTCGCGATAAACAGCTGTCACCATACTGCGCTTGCATTCGACGAATAATTTCCGCAGGTGTAACACCATCCACAAACAAAAAGCGAATCACTGCCCTCATTTTCTCCTTGGTGCAGATCGACAATGAAGCTCCCATATTTCACGGTCTGCTGCAATACAACGACTAACGCGGGAATAAGATTGACAAGTTGTGTAGAACTGTTGCAGACGACAATACTGCAACGCTGGAACTAGGTGTGTTACCAACCTCTAAAGCGACAAATTGCAGAATTCCCTTCACATTTTGACTTCACCACGTACATGCAAGGTGGCTGTGTAAAGAGATATTTGGCTAGGTTTGCTGGTCACGATCACGAGGTGCCGTTTTCCTCAGAGACCTTACTGGAGCCGCACAAGACAACAGACGAATACAAATTTCACGTAACGGAATACCATGGCAGCAGCAAGTAGTCCTATTCCAGCCTATAAGTAGACCAGACAACAAACAGAACCATCTGCAACAGTGGCGGCTCGTAGTTTGGAAGTTAGGTGGAGAGCTAGAAGGAAAGAAAATTGTACCTTCATTTACACAAGCCTATCTTAACAATCGAACTTACCTATTTCGTGTACACCAAATCAATTCTTCGGATCTTTAAGGCTGCAGACTTGTCGGTGATGTCTTTGTAGAATGGCTATGAATTAAAATATTCGTTAAAGAAGAAAGTGCCGCTACTGAAATTGCATTCCTGAAGTATGGTTTTATACAATTCACGCAAGAAAAGCTTCGTTCCACAAATGCTGTACGGTAGTAGAAGAGATGGGCAGAATATATTATTATTCTCACTATGCATTTCTGAAATCTTTCTGATGGAATTTTTTCTTCATGTCTCATCAGCATACAAAATAGAGTTTGTTTTTAAAGCGTCGTGTCTTGGAGAATACAGGTCCAAATGAATTGGTAAGTTTTCAAGTCCAATAGAAGGAAAACGTGTGACATTCTTAAAATTTTGTGGTATCAACAAGGCAAACAAACTGAATTTTTTCACGATCGCGAAATTTCTATCTATTTCCATCAAAATGTGATTCGAAATTTTGTAATACAAGGAGCAAAATAACGTGAAAATTGTGTTTCCAATAAAATACACGTTATATCAAAGTAGGTTTCATATTTAAAACGTACAGCACTAAACGCAATACCGATGGGAGCGTGCTGAATGCACACAACACTGCTTTACGTTCTGCCGTCTGGAAACGAAAGTATTCAGGAATAAACTTTCCCTACACAGACAAACAGAAGCAAGTGACGTCACGGTTGCCACAGCAACCATACAATAATTCTCAGACTGTGGCTTCGCCCATGTGGCTGAGCTGCGGGAAAGGGCAAGTCTAATTCACTTCGCTTGGTCAGAATCATGCGCTCGCTGCCACAACAGAGTTCCGCTCAGTGCAAAACAGGGAAATACGTTTGGAGTAAAAACAAACACACGTGTAAGATAAATAAACTTTTTGAAGTGTGACAAAATTTGATGGTTGGTGAAGTGCCACTTTCACCTTACACCACTGAATACTGCTTACCAACACCAACCATTCCAGTTTGCTAATAAAAAATTTTCTAAATGCACTCCAAATTGTGCAGCGTTTCAGTACTTTACCAGAGAAATACGAAGGCTTGAGTGTCCTCTGGAACGTGAAAATGAGTCCCTCACGGTGTAAACGTGTTAAACCATAGGCCATGCCCAGCTGATTTACTACCGGCAGGAGTCTCATTTAGCAGCTGATGCATCCAAATATGGTGTTTGTACTGTTGTATCATACAAGTAGCCTGATTCAGGGCAACTGTTGGTATATGCCGCTAAAACAAAGATGTCAGCGCAGGTGAATTATCCACAAAAAGAGAAAGATATGCTGACAATATGTAATGTGATAAAATATTTTTTTTTGTTACACCTTTTCTTTGCTGTCAGTGTAATGTAATAGAGTGAATATAAGCCGTGACTTATGTAAAAAAGAAACACACGTTAATGCAATGGCTCAACATAAAAGAGAAATAACTAATGTAGCAATATTATTAACAGTGTAATATGTTGTTTAATTTAGCCCGACGTGTATAAGCACTCAGTAAACTAGCTCAGTTCTCAGGGAAGTTACGTAATGGTTCAAATGGCTCTGAGCACTATGTGACTTAACTTCTGAGGTCATCAGTCCCCTAGAACTTAGAACTGCTTAAACCTAACTAACCTAAGGACATCACACACATCAATGCACGAGGCAGGATTCGAACCTGCGACCGTAGCGGTCACGCGGTTCCAGACTGTAGCGCCTAGAACCGCTCGGCCACTCCGGCCGGCAGTTACGTAATCGTCGGTAATTAATTGTCCTTTTCTTATTTATCCAACACTACAGATATCATTCCAGGCTCGTGAGAAGTCGTGTGCTTATTGCACCAGATAATATTTGCCAAGTCTGTTCGATGTACAGTACTGTAATACGTAACTCATCGTGGTTTCGTCTCGATTGCCTAATATAAGATAACAAGAGTAGCAACTACAAATGAAATTCTATAATGGAACTGGAATCCTGTGACCAGACAGGCCTTTTCTGCCTGGGATGTTATCTCGTTATATAAAGAAAATCTGTAAGTAAAATTGTTAAATTATTAGTAGCTGCCTCCGGTCTCGTGGGATCTGAGATAATGGTAATCGTCCTAACAGACGGCACGTCTCGTAGTTAAGCTAAAAGAAAAACGTTAAAGATTTTTCTAAGATGGCGCCTAACAATGAAAATTCTTTGTTAAGGCCCATATCTACTTAAGACAATAAGGTATCAGACTAACAGTAGATTGACCTCATACACAAATTCTTTTGACAAAATAACCATTATATTTTCGGGGGTTTTAAGTACAACTTACATTATCAGCTGGTACAGCAAGATGAGCTTTACACAAGAACGTCCTCTTAGGTCCGAATCCAAGCAGATAAGAGAAGCGAAAGACAAACGAAAGATAGTTCATGCATAGAAGCGCAAGAGTCCATGGAATAACATGTCCATTGTAGTTCTATCTCTTCTTCTTTGGCGTACCCAGTCCACCCAGGAAAACACTACAATGGCCCCCTGGTATGGCAGGGGCAAAAGGATGTATTTGAATCAGACCACAGTGCTGTTAAGTTCTTCTACACGATTGTACATGCATGTTTATTCAGTTAGTTTCTAAAATTAGTTTGCGCATATTATCACTTAAAATGCATATTTTCTCAAAGGGTAAGGGAGAGCAAGTATAATCTCCTTATGTGTGTGACAGAAGTTTCAGTCCGGAAAAATGTTGACTAATCTCACCCTCCCCCCCATCCGGGTTCGCAGGCATGGGAAAACCGGGAGTCAACAACCAGCCCAGGGTCTTCGGACTATTACAACATTTATCCAATGTCTCAAAAAAAAAAAAAAAAATCACAATTTGAATATTGTTTCGCTTAAGGACATATTAATTGAATGTTCCCCAAGAGAATTAGGCCACAGAACACGTACAATCAAAGACAATACCGTGACAGTAGTTACATATTGATATATATTACATAAATTTCTCATATGTGATAATCGGAGTGGCGGACACACTTTGACTCCTATAATTGGAGCTTGCTACCACAACGCACGCACTCATCACATGCAATACACGTCGTCAATCGATTGTCCGCAGTTGCGGCGTCGGTGTAACGAAGGTGGTGGCGCGGCGATGCTGCACGTGACGAAGCTGCCTGCCCCTCCCCCCCCCCCCCCCCCTCCATGCACGCGCGGACAGGCGATTGTTGAGCGGCGGCTGTTGGCCACCTGGGCAGCTGTTTCGCCTCTGCTTGCGAGCCGTCTCAGCATCGTGTTCGGTGAATGAGCGTGAGCATGAAATAACCCATTCTAGCATTAGTGTTAACTAATTCCGTAACAGATGTTACCGGCTAGGGGGAAAAGAGAGTTATTAGAAGTTCATTCATTCAATATTCATTCATTAGTGTTTGTTTCAATTTTCTGTAACGTATTCGAGTTTCCGAGTAACATTTAGTCCAGTTTTCGGGACACGATGTGTTTTCTGTCAAATTCCTTAGAAAATCATCAGTGACTAGCTAAGTTTGGCACTTTTAGAATGGCCTGTGAACTTTTGTAGTCACTTTACATAAACTCTAACTCTGTAGCGTCGTCCGCAACACGCACGTACACAGTTGTGCAACACACACTAAATTTTCTACCTTGTCACTATGGTTGGTGTCCAAAGGTAGATTCACTTTGGTTCACACTTACTAACGAGTTCCCCGTGTAAAACATTTAGCTTCACACGATTTTACCTTTCATATTATTTCGTGAAGTCATCTTTGCTGCAAAGCAATAGTCTTCACATATTAACTGTTTAAAACTACCTTTTTTATATAAGAACAAAATAAATTACAATGTCAGTCGTCAAACTCCAATTGTAGCGTCTTTTTCTCCTTATATTGTTAACTGATAAACAAAATGCACATTGACACAGTCTTGATGTTGTTTAACATTTACTGTCTATTGAAACATTATTTATCCTGTTACGATTGACATTACATTTTCAGTTTGACAAGTCAGGACATTAACATTTTGTCCACATTAGGATTTGATGTTATTTATAAGATTTTGTCATCAACTGTCCTCAACCTTTCGTGCCGAAAGTAGACCTTGGGCCATCTGGACTACCGATCCTCAGGCAGTTACAAGTGTGTTATGAGCCATGCATCACACATCCACACCCTTAACTATTCTAAATTTCAAGTGAGGAACCGTTTGCCCTAAGACCAGGTCTCAACTTCATGGACAGAATCAATGTTTTCGCACGCTTCATTTCCTGATAGACCTCAACCTTAAACTTGGTGTCATGAAGTTACTTTCACTACATGAGAGGCTTTCTTTAGTTCTCAATAGTGCCTCTCGGATGCATGCAGTTATAAGGGTGAAGGCCACTACTGGAAGAAACAAACTTTCATGTGGTCTCAATAGTGTTCTCAAGTAATCATAATATGCTTCACACACCGAGAAGTCAATTATTAGTCACTATTCCACATTATTATTTCCCATGTACTCTGGCAAGTTCTTGATCACACAATATTAAATCACACTTTATTTACTGAAATTGGGTACTCACAAAGAAATGCACAAGAAATTCTTATATTAGTATTTACACACAAAACTGACAACTGTCTTTTAATTCTACCTTCAATGCAAGTTATTCGTTGCTACTTGTTTTTGTTTTGAAATCAAGTTCATCCTTCAGACTGAAGGTCTTTTACCACCATATCTTATCTTAAAACTACAAAAATATCAATGATATTGACATATGAACAAAAAATTTCTTACTTGCTAAAGTATTTTACTATGTACATTACAAGTCAAGAACAAATGTTCTCTTCCTCAAGTGTCTATCTTTGTCTGTATGTACAATTTTCAGTCATAGTGTCGGCATAATCCGCGTATCTTTCCTGAGTCTGGATACCCCAGAATATAGCATCCTTCATTTGGAATTCTTAATATCTTGTACGGTCCTGTGTAGATTATTTGCCATTTTAGGTTTACTTTCTTTATTGCTGATGCTTTTGGGTGCGCCTTTAACAATAGGAGTTCTCCTTCGCGATATTGTTGCACCTTTTTTAATTGTCGGTCACATCGTCGTTTCGTGAGACCCGCCTGCTGACTCAAAGCCCGTAGCACCTCTTTTATTTTTTCCTCGTGAGCTTCTGTTCTGGGTAGCTGAGGTATGGGTGCCAGCCATTCATTTCTTTCCGGATGGTCAAACATTAATTCCGCTGGTGTAAAACCTGTGGCATCATGAGGCAAGTTGTCATACATATTTGCTCAAAGATGTCGAGGTACTCACTCCACTTCGTATGCTTAATTGCAGCATATGTGTTCATGAATCTATTGTACTCCCGAAAAATTCATTCCACAGGGCTTGCTTGTGGGTTAAAGCGGGATATCAATATGTGCTTGATCCCCTGATCCCTTAAGAATTCTTTCTACTTCGTACTCTTAAAATACGAAACATTATCTGACAAGATAATAATAGGCTTGCCCACTTGCGGAACAAATTCCATTGCTATCCGCTTAATAATAGGGATAGATGTGGCACGTTTTATAGCATACAACTTCACATACTTTGTGAACAAGTCATATATCGCCAAGATATATTTTACACCTCCGCAAGCAGTGGGTAAAGGTCCTGTGATATCGACTGATACCAGGCTTAATGGTCTATTCGGTATAATAGTGTGCAATTCCCCCTATTGTGCCTATATTAGTGGCTTTAATCTTTTGACAGGTGGTACAGCTGCGTATTAACCTTTGTACATGTTTCTGTAAGTTTGGATAATAGCAATAGGTTTCTTATACACTTTTTGATACCGAAATGTCCCCAACAATCGTGTGTATACCAGATTAGATTTTCTAAACCCACTTCTGGAATGCAAACAAGCCATTGTTCACAATCAGATTTCTTTCTGTAGAACAAAACGTTGTTCTTGATTTTATAGTGCCTCTGTAGTTCACTATCTTCCCCACTGTTAATTGTTTCTCGCACAGTTCGCCACAGCGGATCTACCTCTTGCAAATTCGCTATGTTCTTAAACATAGACAAATATTTCTGTCGTCGAGCTCCATCCTGCAACAGCAGTACCTTATACTCAGATGATTGCTCTACTAATTCAGTAAATTCGACTAAGCCCTGTGGTAAACGCGATAATGCATCCGCCACAACAGTTTGACTCCCCTTTACACGTCTTATTTCACATAAATATTCCTGTAAGGCCAAAATCCACCGAGATAATCGAGCATGTAGCAACTTACATGACAGTAAGAAACTAAGTGCTTGGTGATCACAAAACACTATTATCTTCTTTCCGTATACATAGTAGTGATACTTACGGAAACCCCAGACCACAGCTAGCGCTTGTAGCTCCGTGTTGGAGTACGCTCGTTCACAGGGTGAGAAAAGACGACTAGCGAAACCAATAATCTCTATCTTGGTAGTCCCTGAGGTGTCATCCACTTGGAATAAGCACGACACCAGGCGTGTGGAAGCATCCATCGCAATGCAAAAGTCCCTCGATATATGAGGATGGTGAAGTACTATAGAATTTAACAAGGCCTTTCTAATTTGATCAAAGTCGTGCTTGCATTGATCAATAACATCCACCGACTATTCTTTTTTAATAGTGACAATAACGCTGTACTGTTCATCAACTGTGCTGGTATGAACCGTCTGGAAAAGGAAGCTAACCCCAAATATGGCTTTAGTTGTTTACGATTAATAGGGTACGGCATATTCATTATGGCTTCTAGCTCTCCTGGTTCTGGAGAAAAACCTTGGGTGATATTATGTGTACCAGGTACTTCAACTGGTGCCACCCAAATTTCGATTTCTTTAAATTAACTGTAACACCAGCCTGTGAGAATTTACCTAACACTCGCTTCATGACTTCCACGTGCTCCTCCCACGTATTTGTGACGATCAATAAATCGTCCACACAGAGTGTTACTAGAGCCAACAATTCAGGTCCTAGCACAGTGTCTAACGCAGAGATAAATACACCCGTGCTGACATTCAAGCCGAATGGAAGCACGCGAAATTGGTACGTCCTCCCACCAAAAATAAGGCAGTATAATTCCTGTATTGTTCTGTTAAAGGGACCTGCCAATATGACATTTTCAAAACGATACTTGATAGAAACTTTGCTCCTAGAAACTTCTGTATTTGTTCATCCAGGTTTTGTAGCCTTGTCCTTATTGGTATTATAATTTTGTTGATGTCTCTAGCATCAAGTACCAATCTGATACTCCCATCCGCTTTTCCCACAGCTAGTAAGGCACTACTATAGGGAGAAAGGGACGGTTCAATGGTTCCCCAATCCAACATTTTCGTTATTTCCTTCCACACAGCTTCACGTATACTCCACGGCACGGAATAAGAAGCGGATATGCCTGCATATCATATACGTAGCCTTGAATTATTCCGGGTTTTTCCGAAAATGTGCCAGCGTAATCACTCAATAATTTAGAGAGCTCATGCTGCTGCTCATCGGTTAAATATCCTGACTCCTTAACCTTGGATTGAATCTCGTGTCGTATCTGAACGACTTCTTCGTCATATTGCTCATTTGTTTCAGGATACGCCTTTAGTGGTACATTATCCTGAATACTGAGTATAAAGGGTTGTACTTCTATCTTTTCGAACCACCGGCAATACCTATTGAGCCTTGCCGTTGTTTTAATCAATGGTAATTGCAAATTCTTGGTAGGCGTTCGCAGGAAGCACAAGCCCTGAGGGATGTCGATTATAGCACTCCTTTCCCTCAGGATGTCCCATCCCAGGATGGAAGTTGTAGATAATTTTTAACAATGAGGAACGTGCATAATACCGCATCATTTCCTATTTCTATTCCTGCTTGCACCTGAGCCTTGACACTTTGTGCCTTTCCCTTTAGCGCCCCAGTAATTTCACAATTTTGAACAGGCAGTCTTTTCTTTTCGTCAATAACGTTAAAGAAATCTTCAGACATGACTGACAGAGCCGCTCCTGTGTCAATCAAAACCTTAGCAAGTACACCGTTTACTTTCACGTGTACTGCGGCCTGCACAATCTCTGTTTGCTGGTCAGAACATTTACGCGGTTCGGTGATTAATTCCTCCTGCAAATCCTGGCCGTCATTATAGCGCATCATAGCAATCCTATTATTGTTATTTTCGAGTCTGCCTTCGCTTCTATTCCTGGTGGTCGAGTGCCGAAGGCTTACATCAACCCCCTGCAGTTTGTTGACTAGTTCTCCTCGGTAACTTCTACTATTTGCACATTGTGCTGTATAGCCGCACTATTTAGTGAGGTACTTGGTTTATTAACCCATGCTGGAGTCGCAGTATTCTCCGGCATGGGAATAGCCTGGACACTAGTAATCGGGACTCCCTGCTCCCGTCTATTTGAGTGCGCCGACCAGTTAGCAGTCACATTCTGACGCTACTGGCCACCTTGTTTCATATTTTTAGCTTGAAAATTACTTCCGTATTTCTCATCGTTTCTCCTTTTTCGATTCATCGTGTCATTTCTATCCTTACTGGGCGAGCAGTTACCGCTCGACATACCACTTCCTCTATTCCCATTACCCTCTTTTTGCCCATTCGCTTTCTCATAACTATTGCCGCCACATTCATGTCCCCAATTATTATTTCGGTTTTGATTTCCATAACCGTTATTTCTAGGTTTATGGTTATTATTTATCCCCTCACCGTTATTGCTTTGTTGTCGTGCATCATCCTGTATCAAATCTAGATAATCCACAACCGACATGAATGTCTCTAAATCGTTATCAGGTACGTGTACCAATTCCCTCCTTATTGAGATCGGCAACTTAGATTTCAACGTCGCGTGTAGCGATCGGCTCGGACCAGTACTTTGTTTTGTTAATATACTTTTCAAACTATTTTCTAAGTGTTCCTTGCTTGAAATTGTACATATCCGGATTGTATACCTGTTTCCGCAATCTCTCTTGTATACCAGCCGACCAAAATTTTGCCAAAAATTGTTGCTCGAACTCACAAAAAGAATGACAGTTCTCTGCAACTTCAGGTGCCCATAATGCGGCATCTGCGGTAATCTATGAGATAACAAACTGTATCTTTTGCCTTTCCTGCCACGATGCAGGTAACACATTCTTAAAACTTTTTGTAAATATTTCAGGATGAGAGGATATTTTTCTTTTCGAAAAATACCTGAAATTGTCTTTGCTTCAGTAGTGACTCTTCCTGTTTTAGTGTGGCCAGAGAGTGTGCTTCATTGCGAACAATTATCGGGTTATTTTACCTGTATTCGCTGCATATGGACTGACAGTTACACTGTTTGCTAGTGAGTTTCCGCACGCGCCTCGATTTGAAGCATAATTTTCGCCCTGCTATGCATTACATGAACGACTGCAACAGGGACTAGGTGCAGCACAGTTCATGATTCTATTATCATAGTCATTCACTGGCTTTTCTGTAATCTCGGGTCTTACGGGTTCGTGGTTCATGGAGGTACCTTGCTAACTCTTGTGTTCAACATGGTCAAGCATTATAAGCTTCACTTCAGCTTCTACCTTTCGCTCAATGGTTAAAGAGATTTTCTCCATGCCTTTGGTTAATTGCTAAACTTTGGCATCGAGGGATTCCTGCTCCTCTTTGCCCTCAGACACCTCTCCGGCCAAAGTATTTACTTTATCTGGTAATTCCTCTAAATTTTTCTTCACTTCCGATACCTCAGATTCAACCTTTTCTATCTCGCTGTTAACATTCTCTAATATGCGTTGATCCCTATCGTCAAGAGCACGATTCAGTTTTTGTATCAACGGTTGTTCGCGTTTGACTAACAGCTCGTCCACTGTGGCTATTAAGCTAGTCTCAACTTTTTCGAAAAACTCATTCTGGCGTTGGATTTTCCTCTGCTGTTCCATTAATTCCTATTCTTTCTTTCTTTGCTGTTCCATTAATTCTAATTTCCGGAATAACTATGCAAGCTTATCGCTTGGATTTGTAAAGTCGACCCGCGAGTGAACACTTTCGTCTGCTTTCTCGCAGTTGATTTCTCTCACGGTCTCGAGATTCTCTTGTCCGCCCAGCGATTGTATACTCGGTTGAGAAATATCAATCTGCGATTCTACACTATCATGTGGGATCGTAGCTTGTTCATTTTCATTAGCTCCCGACCCTACGGCCAATGGTCCAGAAATATTCTCTAATTGCTCAACACTTTCATAATTCTCAACCTCCACATGGCTACGTCTAGTATTTGGCCTAACCATGTTGCTAGTTGATACTTACCAGTTCACACAAAAAATTCAGACTATAACTACTCAACACTCTCTACACAAATAGTCACAATTGAAAATCTTGAAGAAAGCTTTGTGTACAAATTGTTTTAATTGCATGCGCCCAGGTGCTACTGACTAGTTTTAATTGAAAAACTGGTCGCGTGCATTCGGTTCCTTACCTTACGGTCTATGTCAGATGTAAGAAACAGCGTCGGTCTGCGATCACTCATTCAGTTTCATATCAGCTTGCCGTAGTTTCGGTGCGTATGGTACATGAAACGGGAACGTTTTATGCATTAATTACCATTCACTATTTCTGGTATACATACAGGTAATCAATTACAACAATGGAGATAGGTCACAGGATTCCAGTATCGATTTCGGCCGCACTAGTAAGTGATCAGTTAATTCAGTTATTGGTGGATATGCACCGACCTGTTTAAACACAAAAAATATACTGATAAGAATTCTTTAGTTGTTCAATCATAGATGCAGCAGAACACTTACTACTGGCGCCAAGTGTAATATAATAAAATAAATTTTTTTGTGACTCCTTTCCTTTGCTGTCACTGTAATGTAATAGAATGAATATAAGCCGTGACTTACATAAAAAAGAAACACACGTTAATGCAATGGCTCAGCATAAAAGAGAAATAACTAATGAGCGAATATTATTAACAGTGTAATATGTTATTTAATTTAGCCCGATGTGTATAAGCACTCAGTAAACTAGCTCAGTTCTCAGGGTAGTTACGTAATGGTTCAAATGGCTCTGAGCACTATGGGACTGAACTTCTGAGGTCATCAGTCCCCTAGAACTTAGAACTGCTTAAACCTAACTAACCTAAGGACATCACACACATCAATGCACGAGGCAGGATTCGAACCTGCGACCGTAGCGGTCACGCGGTTCCAGACTGTAGCGCCTAGTATCTGCCTCCGGTCTCGTGGGATCTGAGATAATGGTAATCGTCCTAACAGACGACACGTCTCGTAATCAAGCTAAAAGAAAAACGTTAAAGATTTTTCTAATATGGCGCCTAATAATGAAAATCCTTTGTTAAGGCCCATATCTACTTAAGACAATACGGGTATCAGACTAACAGTAGATTGACCACATACACAAATTCTTTTGGCAAAACAACCATTATATTTTTCGGGTTTTAAGTACAACTTACATTATCAGCTGGTACAGCAAGATGAGCTTTACACAAGAACGTCCTCTTAGGTCCGAATCCAAGCAGATAAGATAAGCGAAAGACAAAGGTAAGATAGTTCATGCATAGAAACGCAAGAGTCCATGGAATAACATGTCCATTGTAGTTCTCTTCTTCTTTGGCGTACTTGTCGATTATATATAAAATTTATCGTAATATTTAGTTTACATTTTTTTTTAAACCCCAGTCCACCCAGGAGAAATAGTACAAATAACATGCAATCATTTCCTATTATTGAGTGGTCCAGTGGTTTACAAATAGTGTTGCACAGTGAAAACATTAAAAAAGTAGACTCTTCCGAAATAACAGCGAATAGCTATGGAAAACTAAAATGAAAGAAAATGGTATCGATTATTTTCTTTCCTTGTTGCATCGATCGCATGAAATTGAGTTACTCTGAAATATGAAATATGTTTCTTGACAGTTATCTGTCATTGCGTATTTAATGGTTCAAGAAGTATTTCAAAGGGATAAAACCAAGAAATTTACATGGACTTAAGAGATATTTAGACTCAAAACACTATCTGAATTGTTTGGAAAAAGAATATCTTATTGAGTTATCATGCTATGGTTTACTCTTTAAAAAGTATTACAACATGTAACTTCATGATTATTGCATGTTAATAAAATGTGAATACCTTCTACTAAATAGCAAATTTCAATGAGTATTAAACTTAGTAGTAACTTCTCATTTGCACCAAGCTGTGTTGTTCGCGGTCAGTGTAATAAAAAGTAAGTACCATCGAAACTTTGAGTGGGACAGTGAAAATTGCTTGTTTACTCGGTAATTTGGTTTCTTTTTATTATGTTTGCTTTTAGTAGATCGCGACGTTATTTTTGTATTACTTAACGCATATCTGATTTACTCAGGTTCGACTGGTCGGTATAAGCTCTTTGCAGAAGCTGTTTGCACGGTTCTCTGAGGCGATTTCGCATCTTTGGGGAGTGAGTTTGTCTTTCGGTCAATGGGAAGCCTAAACTGCTTAGAAGACATGAGGTCATTTTGTTTGAAACAGCGTTGACCAACTTGGGACGAAGTTTGGTTTTGATTCGGGACGATCTGTGCTGTGGTGTTAAGAGTCTACAATGATTACCAGACTGGGTGAGATCATTAGGATTATTTACTGTGACAAAGTTTAGACGAAAAGGTTAGGTTATTTTAAGGGACCGCTGGCCAAATTTCTGCATCACTTGGTAGCGAACGCTCCGCTACGGCATTCATTCGGTAGGTAAAATGGAAGCTCTTCGGCTGCTCAAACTTGATTAAATGGAAGCTGAATATAGTGTCGAACATTATCCTTTTAATCCGTTGAGCTGTAGACACAAAGCTACCATCTTTTTTTGGATTATAAAAATTATGAAAGATTCATAATTTTGTTTAAACACGTGTAATTGGATTGTAGTACCCCGATTACTCATTGCGAGTTTATATCTGCTGTTTTGAGGACACGCATGGGCTTGTAAGTCAATTGCTTTGCTTTTATATATATTAACCAACTTATTTTTGTACATTTTGATTGATCGAAGCCACTGTTTATTCTTAGATAGTGCCATGTTGTAGGTCGACGATCTTGTTGTATATCGTGGATTCGACTTATGGTCCACGAACATTCTGATGTATCGGAAATTACATGTTGAGCTGCAGTCGCATATGTAGCATGTTATTGCTCGTTATTAGGTTACAGGTAGTTGGATGAAAGTTTATTTTACGGTCGCTGCTTGCTAAATGTGCCGCATGGTGATTTCGCATGCTATTTCGATATTAGATGGCAAAAAGAAGAAAGCCTCAATTATCAGTCATTTTCTTGATGTATCATTACTGACTGCTTACAATTCGAATAGTAGCTCTGAATGTGCATTTTTCAGTTGTGCTGGATTATGAAAGTGTGTGTGTGTGTGTGTGTGTGTGTGTGTGTGTGTGTGCGTGCGCGTGTGCGTGCGTGCGTGCGTATGTGTGTGACATTCTGCGTCAGAATATGTTTCCAATATGTTTTCCGCATCATAAGAATTATATTTACTACATTTCTTAAACGTTCTAGGCTTAACCACACTACTTATGGGAGTAGTCCACTGCTTTTTATCACAACACACACCTTTCAACAGTAAATTCGAGTTGCTTTATCAGTTTGATTCAGAGATATGAGAAATTCTGCAGTGAACAGTAAGCTCATCCGTTCCACTCGCTCTTTTTCTTCGCCTTTTACCGTTACTGTGGGTCGGATTTCCTATTCATACGGCGACATCTAGCCCGCTGCCATCCATCGTCATAGCTAAGGTTTAGCTTATTCATATTACTCCGCATAATTTTCCTCCAGCTAAGTTGAGTCTTTCTTAAATTCCCCAGTTTGTACCCATGGAAAAGAAATTTTTCAAGACGTGGCCATAAGGTCTTTATGTTATGTTATGTTTGGTCGACACGTAACGTCTTTGACCAGTATAACATCTTGGGCCCTGGGTTACATGTAAGCAGTTGCTTTGATTCTGCATGAAAATCATCATTAATGGCGGCCAAATAGGAGTCCCCATAGATTATACCAACAGTCTTCTCAAAGGTGGTAGAGGACCAGGCAGAGGGTCAGTGCACCGTTTTTTCCGCGGCGTGGAAACTGCCGCTGAGAGGTGGAAAAATCAGCAATTATAAACGGCATGAGGATGCATAAGGCTATGGAAACCACTAAATTAACGGCATATAAGGTGTATCTATAGGATATGTGGCCTACAATTGAGAAAAATTTGTCACTGTGATCTCTCCTTGGGCAAAAGATTCCGGGCACAGAGGGTCTTCGTAAACTACCTCCAGCTCCCCCACATCCACACACAGCGGGCACATTCCCTAGCCATCCTGCTACAAAAATTCTAATGAAAACAATAAGTAAGAAATAAAAACGAACCCTCTTTTCCTTTAGACACAGATTTGCAGTACAGAAACTTTAACAAAACACACGCGTAGGCTACTACGCCGAAACTGCCCTCGTACCACTTCATTGAACGCTGACAGTCAAGGAAATACGGATCCTCCATTCGTATTTATAGGAGTCAACTTCCAAGGGAGGAGGTAACAACGAGAGGGACTGAATAACTAACGAAAGCATAACGATCTGTAAGTCGAAGCGTGGAATGTCAGAAGTTTAATGCAGTAGGGAAGCTAGAAAATCTGAAAATGGAAAAGCAAAGACTCAGTCCAGATAGAGTTGGGATTAGGGAAGTGAAATGGAAAGAAGACAAGGATTTCTGGCCAGACGAATCTAGGCTGATATCTATGATAGCGGAAAATAATATAACGGTAATATGTTTCGTTATGAACAGGAAGGTAGGTCAGAGAGCAAGTTACTTTGAACAGTTCAGTGATGGGATTTCCTCATCGAAATCGACAGCAAACTAACACCAACACCAACACCAATAATTGAGTTATGCTTGCCAAAGTCACAAGCAAAAGAGAAAGAGACAGAGAAGCTACAGGAGGATACTGAACAGGTAATTCAGTATGGGATGGAAGACGGTCACGTCCCCCTTGGCAGTCTCCTCCCGGACATCGGAATGGGGGGGGGGGGGCTATACCGGAATCTTTTGCCAATGGAAAAATCATCACAACAGTTTTTCAGTTACTGGTCACATGTCCTGTGGAAAAACGTTATGTGTCTTTAATGCAGTGGTTTCCATTGCCTTCTGCATCCTCATGTCGTTGATCAGGTGACCATGAGAGAAAGATTGATTAATCAATGGAAGGATAATATTCTACAGGTCTGGACATGGAGTGACAGAAGCTTCAACGTGGTAGTGACGCTAGAAAATCTGAAAAGGGAAATGCAAAATCTCAATCTAGATGTAGTAGGAGTCAGTGAGGTGAAATGGAAAGAAGACAAGGATTTCTGGTCAGACAAATATAGGGTAATATCAACAGCTGCAGAAAAGGGTATGAAGAGAGTAGGATTCTTTATTAATAGGGAAGTAGGACAGAGGGTGTGTTACTGTGAACACTTCTGTAATAGGGTTGTTCTTATTAGAATCGATAGCAAACCAAAAGCAACAACGATAGTTCAGGTACACAGATGTAGAGATAGAGGAACTATATGAGGAAACAGTATGAGGATTTTGAAAGGGTAATATAGTACGTAAGGAGAAATGAAAATGAAATAGTCACGAGGGACTGGAGAGCAGTTGTAGGGGGTTGCAGGAGAATATGGGATTGGGGCAAGGAATGAGAGAGGAAGAAAAGTAATTGAGTTCTGTAATAAATTTCATCTAGTAACAGCGAATACTCTGTTCAAGAGACTCAAGAGGAGGAGGTATACTTGGAAAAGGCCGGGTGATACGGTAAGATTTCCCTAGGATTACATCGTGGTCAGACATTTCGAAATCATATGCTGGATTGTAAGGCGTACCTAGGAGCAGATACAGACTCAGATCACAATGTAGTAGTGATGAAGAGTAGTCCGAAGTTTAAGAGATTAGTCTGGAAGAATCAGTACACAAAGAAGTGGGATACGGAAGTACTAAGGTTCAAATGGTTCAAATGGCTCTGAGCACTATGGGACTTAACTTCTAAGGTCATCAGTCCCCTAGAACTTAGAACTACTTAAACCTAACTAACCTAAGGACATCACACACATCCATGCCCGAGGCAGGATTCGAACCTGCGACCGTAGCGGCCGCGCGGTTCCATACTGAAGCGCCTTTAACCGCTTGGCCATCAGTACTAAGGAATGATAAGATATAATTGAAGTTCTCTAAGGCTATAGATACAGCAATAAGGAATAGCTCAGTAGGCAGTACAGCTGAAGAGGAATGGTTGTATGTAAACAGGGCAATCACAAAAAATGGAAAGAAAACCATAGGTACAAAGAAGGTAACTGCGAAGAAACCATGGGTAACAGAAGAAATACTTCAGTTGAACGACGAAAGAAGGAGGTACAAAAATGTTCAGGGAAACTACTGAACACAGAAACACAGGTCACTGAGGAGTGAAATAAAGAGGAAGTGCAGGGAAGCTAAGACGAAATGGTTGCATGAAAAATGTGAAGAAATCGAAAAGAATTATTGTCGGAAGGACCGAGTCAGCGTATACAAAAGTCAAAACAACTTTCGGTGGTAACTTTAATTATACCATGGGAATTTCTGAGGGGACAGCGCATAGGTGGAAAGAGTAAATTGAAGGCCTGTATGAGGGGTAAGATTTGTCTGATGTGATAGAAGAAGAAACAGGAGTCGATTTAAAAGAGAAAGGGGATACAGTGTTAGCATAAGAATTTAAGAGAGCATTGGAGAACTAAAGATCAAATACGAGAGAAGGGATAGATAACATTCCATCAGAATTTTAAAATCACTGGGGGAAGTGGAAACAAAACGACTATTCACATTGGTGTGTACAATGTATGAGTCTGACGACATTCCATCTAACTTTCGTAAAAATATCATCCACACAATTCCGAAGACTGACAAGCTGACAAGTGTGACAATTATCGCACAATCAGCTTAACAGCTCATGCATCCAAGTTGCGTACAAGAAAAATATGTAGGGCAATGGAAAAGAAAACTGAGGATGTGTTAGATGACGATCAGTTTGCCTTTAGGAAAAGTAAAGGCACCATAGAGGCAATTCTGATGTTGCGGTTGATGATGGAAGCAAGACTAAAGAAAAATGAAGACACGTTCATAGGATTTGTCGACTTGGAGAAAGCGTTCGACAATGTGAAATGGTGCAAGATGTTCGAAATCCTCAGGAAAATAGAGGTGACCTTTAGGGAGAGATGGGTAATACACAGTATGTACAAGAGCCAAGACAGAATGACAAGAGTGGACGACCAAGAACAAAGTGCTCGGATTAAAAAGGGTGTCAGGCAAGGATGTAGTCTTCCTCCCCTACTATTCAATCTGTCCACCGAAAAAGCAATGATGGAAATAAAAGGAAGCTTCAGTGGTAGAATTATAATTCGAAGTGAAAGCATATAAATGATACGATTCGCTGACGACACTGTTATCCTGAGCTAAAGTGAAGAAGAATTACATGATCTGTTGAATAGAATGACCCGTCTAATGAGTATAAAATGTGGACTGTGAGTAAAACGAAGAAAAACGAAAGAAATGAGAAGTAGCAGAAATGAGAACAGCGAGAAACGTGACATCAGGATGATGGCCACGAAGCAGACGAAGTTAAGGAATTCTTCTACCGAAGTAGGAAAATAACCGATGACGGACGGAGCAAGCATGACATCAAAAGCAGACTAGCACTGGAAAAAAGGGCATTCCTGGCCAATAGCAGAGTACTAATATCTAACATAGGCTTGAATTTGAGGAAGAAATTTCTGAAAATGTACGTTTGGCGCACAGTGTTTTATGATAGCGAAACATGGACTGTGGGAAAACCTGAACAGAAGGGAATCGAAGTGTTCGAGGTGTGGTGCTACAGACGAATGTTGAAAATTAGGTGGACTGATATAATAAGGAATGAGGAGGTTCTGCGCAGAGTCGGAGAGGAAAGGAATATGCAGAAAACACTGACATGGGAAAGGGACAGGATGATAGGACATCTGATAAGACACCAGGGAATGACTTCCATGGTACTAGAGGAGGTTCGAGTCCTCCCTCGGGCTTGGATGTGTATGTTCGTCCTTAGGATAATTTAGGTTAAGTAGTGTGTAAGCTTAGGGACTGATGACCTTAGCAGTTAAGTCCCATAAGATTTCACACACATTTGAACATTTTTGAACTAGAGGAGGCTGTAGGGGGCAAAAACTGTAGAGGAAGACAAAGATTGGAATACATCCAGAAAATAGCTGAGGACGTAGGTTGCAAAATGAAGAGGTTGGCACAGGAGAGGAATGCGTGGCGGGTCGCATAAAACTAGCCAGAAGACCGATGGAAAAAAAACGAGAACTCCAATATTCATAAGTTGTTGAACCGCTGTAGTAGCGGAAGGAACCGAGAGTTACAGGAGAAGACTAATTTAGTTCTGCAATGAATTTCTAGTAGTAATTACGAATACTCTACTCAAAAATCGCAAGAGGAGGAGATATATTTGGAAAAGGTGTGGAGACGTGGGAGGGTTCCAGCTGAATTACATCACCGTCAGAGATTCGTAACTTAGATATTAGACTGTAAAGGGTACCGAGCAGCAGATGTGGACTTTAATCATAGTTTAGTAGTGATAAATAATAGTCTGAAGTTGAAGAGGATTATCAGGAGGAATCTACTCGGAAAGAAATGAGATCTGAAGAATGATGTACGATTGAAGCTCTCTGAAGCTCTAAATAGTGCAATAATAAATACCACAGTCAGCTGTTCAGTTGAAGAGGAATGTACGGCTGTAATAAGGGCACCACATAAGTTGAGCAGACAGATATAGATGCAATATTAAAAGTGTGTGAGGAAATCAGCTGTAACTTAGAGGAGAGAGCAAACAGATGGAAACAGTTCACTGAGGGCCTCTATGAGAGCGAGGAATTGTCTGCTGACGTGATAAAAGAAGAAATTGAAGTTGATTTGAATGAAATTGGATATTTACCATGACAGTCAGAGTATTACAGACGTTTGAAAGATCAACGATTAAATAAAACTAAAGTATAGGTAACATTTTAAGAAGGCTGTTTACGTTTTTTATTGGTAACGCCACGTAGCGCTCTGTATGAAAGTCACTGGCTGTGCTGTGCGCGGTCTGTGACTGGTTTGCATTGTTGTTTGCTATTGTAGTGTTGGGCAGCTGGATGTTAACAGCGCGTAGCGTTGTGCAGTTGGAGGTGAGCCGCCAGCGGTGGTGGTTGTGGGGAGTGAGATGGCTGAGTTTTGAGAGCGGATGATCTGGACAGAGACAGTAAATTTGTAATATTGGATATCATGGACTGATATAGATATTATGACTTATGAAGACTATTAAGGTAAATACATTGTTTGTTCTCTATCAAAATCTTTCATTTGCTAACTATGCCTATCAGTAGTTAGTGCCTTCAGTAGTTTGAATCTTTTATTTAGCTAGCAGTATTGGCGCTCGCTGTATTGCAGTAGTTTGAGTAACGAAGATTTTTGTGAGGTAAGTGATTTGTGAAAGATATGGGTTATTGTTAGTCAGGGCCATTCTTTTGTAGGGATTATTAAAAGTCAGATTGCGTTGCGCTAAAAATATTGTGTGTCAGTTTAGTGTTGATCAGAATAGGTAAAGAGCGAAATGTCTGAGTACGTTCAGTTATGCTCAGCTGTTTGAAAATCAAGTAATGTAAGAGGTTTATCAGCACAGTAATTCATTAATTTTTCTAAGGGGACGTTTCATATGTCGACCCTTAGCCGAGGATACCTCACTGGAATCTTCTGATTTTTTCTTGTAGTTTGTGTAATTAGTGTAGCTTTTGTTTATTGCTAGCGCGTAATTGTAGAGAGAATCTCCTTTGTAGTTGCAGTCTTTCATTGTTGTACAGTAAAACAGTTGTGGCATGCATGTAGATTTGCATGTGCATGAGGAAATGGAGTGGGCGGCAAATAATGGTGTAGATAGTGAAACAAGTAGTGAACAGGGAAGCATTATCGATCGATCGGTCGGCAACAGCTCGCCTCAGGAATCCGAAATGACAGAACACAATATTGCAAATACTGTGGACTCAGGTTTTGGGTCCTCACCGTTTTCTCAAATGAGTCAAGACACATTTTCTGCTTGTCAAAATGTGAATGTTGCCAGTGAAAATGCACTGCCAAAAAGCATAGAGGAACAGATTTCAGACACTAATACATTATTATTGCAATTAATGCAACAAATGGAACAAAATCAGAGACAAACACAGCCAAAGCTTCAAAAGTAAGACACAATGGAACAAAATTTTCGGAAGTTAGACACCACGCTTGAACAAACACGTGAAGATTTAACTACTGAGTTACATAACATTGAATCGAAATGTCAAAAAGTCTGTAATGACGTAAAAACACAAATTTTTGAGAATTTTCACCCGTTTTTTTCGCGGCATGAAAATGCATTACAGAATCACGAAGCAGCCATAAAAGAACTGCAAACTATTGTTCATGAAAATCACGACACCTTGCAAGCTAAAATTGACTGAGTTGCATCTACCGATTCGGTTACGCAACTTGCAAAAACTCAGGAAAACTTAAAGGACACAGTAGATACGATTTCAACACAAATGGACACTCTGAAACTTGGTTCAGAAAAACACGCTGAGGAAATCAGTTCACTATCGGAGAAAGTAGCCGAACTTTCGGATCAGTTCACTAACTTATCTACAAAGGTAGATGATGATCTGAATGACAAGACCTGTAGCCTTCACTGACACGGAAGAGTATGAACAAATTAGAAAATTCAAACAAAATCAAAATCAAATCAATACGCAACACCAAAGAGAAATCCGGGAAGTACAAGGTCAGTTGACACAGGTAATACAAGAATTACATATCTCAGAGGACACTCGCGCTCCAGTACGGGAAGAGAGACATGGAAATAAGGAACAGCCACAAAATAATAACACAGGGCTCTTCGAAAGTTATGAAAGAAATTGGCAAGGTACACCGAATTTTGAGATGGAACCGCCGAAGACAAGTAACAATGACCGATGTGCGAATGGCCGACATGATGATTTTGACTATAAGCTGTTTACTACTACACGTAAATTCAAAACATTTAAGAATCACGGCAACGACATTCATCCACAAGCATGGCTTCATCAAATCTCTCATTGTTTTCCTCCCAACTGGTCGTTAGAGCACAGATTAGAATTTATGTGTGGCTATTTAGAGAATGAACCAGCTGTAAGAATGCGATCTGTCATTCACGATTGTCACAGCGAAGGAGAATTTTATCATGCGTTCCTCTCAGCATATTGGTCACAAGCTACATAAGACCGAGTAAAACATAGCATCATGATGATGAAACACTTTGAACAATCTGAATTTTCCAGTCTTGTCAAATATTTCGAAGACATGTTACATAAGAATCAGTATCTTTCAAACCTATACAGCCCCTCAGAACTCATCCGCATTTGCTTAATCAAATTGCCTGAACATTTAGGACATAATATTTTGGGAGGGCGTTGCAAAGACGACATTGAAGCTTTTCAGGGACTGTTACAAGAATTGGAAATTGACACTGACGATCGCGGAACGCGAAAACAGGAGCACAATAATTACAGGTCACATCCCTCACAATTCCACGATGACAGAAATAATAACTGGACTCAACAAGGCTATTCTTACAACGTAAATCGTGACCAAGACAGACACCACCCGTATGACAACCGTTGGCACAGTAGTAAGAATTACAGGGAAAGATCACCACTCTGCAGTAATGACTATCACAGAGACAATCAGAGAAACAGACAATATGTAAACGAAAATAATTATTATCAAGGGAGACAGAATAACTTCAGACGCAACAGTCCACCACGCAGTTACGATTCCGGGAGAAATTCTCCACCACATGACCAACAAAAAAGAAACTATGTAAACTACCGACAAAACGACAGACCTGAATTTCATCAGAACTAGCGGGATTCAAACAAGGCAAGGCCCTCTCGACAAGGTGACTCCGTAGAAGTTAGATCTCTAAATCCCAATAACGATGCACGCCAACAAACAGACAATAGGCAATGACTCACACTGCTGGCAGCCACAAAACGCACTTATTGTCGACGGAAATTATATTGGCAGTAGACTTTTTGAATGAATACAAAGCAATCTTAATCATTCACGATGCTGAAATAAGTTTAGAGAAAGAAGGTAAGTCAATAGCTTTGAAATTTGAAGATTGGCTCTCAAACCATGACGAGGAAATTAATCGGCTTTACCTCCTGTTAGACAACAGTTCGGAATTTTCGACGGAACTTGACACTAACAATCACTCTGCAAGTACTGACAGGGATGATATCGACGGCGTATTTGATATTAATGAGTTAATTCAGAATAAAATTCAAACAATTGAGAACTGTAATGACACTGATAGGCAGGACCTTTTTGAGATTTTACAAGCACATTCCACAGTTTTTACTTACAAAACAGGAACAATCAAGGGATTTGAATACCAATTTCGTGTTCGTGAGCATACTAAATTTTTTGTTAGACCATACGTAGTTCCGGCACATTATAGGGACCCTGTTAGAACTGAAATACAATCTATGGTTGACAAGGGCATTATTGAGCCTACAGTTAGCTCATACAACAATCCGTTACATGTTATTGAGAAGAAAAATGGATCGGTCAGGCTTGTCTTAGATTCGAGACAAATCAATACTATCATCATTCCTGAAACAGACAGGTCGCAAACGTTGGAAGACTTCTTCAAAATTTTAATGGTGTTAAAAGTGTTGTCTTCTATTGATCTCAGATCCAGCTTTTATCAGATCGAACTTCATCCAGAATGTAGAAAATACACAGCTTTTCTTTGTTTCGGCGTTTGTTATCAGTTTCGGAAACTTCCTTTTGGTTTGAACATTTCTTCAGCAGCATTCATTCGCAGGATAAATTCCGTGGACGATATTCTAATAGCAGAAGCTTCATGGGAACAACATAATCGCATCCTCAACAGTTTGTTACGTATTTTTGCAGAATCTGAAATTACAGTTAACTTGGAAAAGTCTGAATTCGGTAGGTCAAAGGTGAGATTTTTGGGACATATTATTTCTTCTGAAGGCATTCAGCTGGATCCTGAAAAGTTAGAAGCAATCAGAGCCATTCCGGTTCCATCCACAAAAGGACAAGTCCACAGTTTTCTATGCCTCGTAAATTTTTACCGTCCTTTTCTGAATATGCAAATTCTAGTTACACCAAAACTTTGTTCTCTCACTGGAAAAAATACTATTTGAACTGGGACGAATAAGCACAGTTGGAATTCAATTCTTTGAAAGAATCGCTACTTAACGCGCCAATACTAGCTCATGCAGATCTGTCACAAGATTTCTGCCTTAGCACGGATTCTTCTAAAGTCGATCTTTCGCGCATTTATTTCAAGAAGCCATAGAAAATGACACTACTGTTCAGAAAACCATTGCTTTTGCTAGCCGAGTGCTAACAAAACCTGAACAAAATTATTCCGTTGCTGAATTGGAAGCTTTAGCTATCGTTTGGGCATTTAAGAAATTCCGTTTCTTTCTTTCTGGTAAGCACGTAAAAGTATACAGTGGTCATCGTGCATTACAGTTTCTTATGTCTTCAAAATTAAATCACGACAGGTTAAAGCGTTGGGTATTGTTTCTGCAAGAATTCCACTTCACAATAGTCTACGTTCCCGGCAAGGAGAACATTGTTGCGGACGCACTGTCTCGCGCACTGGCTGGGCTTGAGAAAAGTAACACAGAAGGCAACCTCGAGAAAAATTTCGGTATTCTTTACATTCAGAAAGTCGCCTTTGAAAACTTCATTACCACATCTTTAAAGGACATTGCTCATGAACAAGATAAAGATCCGATTTGGAAAGACATCAAAAGTAAATGGCATGAAAAGACGCACACTCAGATTCGGCATTATTATCTGGTTAGAAACAACATACTCTTCAAACGCTGCACTGTTGATGACAAGCTATGGGTACTTTGCATTCCAGACGATTTTGTTAATAAGCTCATTTGCTACACTCGTTTCAACTACGCACATTTTGGTCCACGAAAATGTTATCATATTCTTCGAACGACTTGTTATTTTAACAATATGGAAAAGAGAATTCGGAGAGTCTTGTCTATTTGTAAACTTTGTCAAAAAGCTAAACCATCTACAATCTCACATCGTGCTCCGTTGTTTCCTATCATTCCTTCTAAATTAAAAGAATTTGCTGCTGTTGATCTCTTGGGACCCCTCGTCAGAACATCGAATGGATTTTCATACGTTCTAGTCGCCGTTGAACTTACTTCAAAATTTGTTTCTTTCACTCCGTTACATAAAGCCACTGGACGCTCTGTATCCAACGCCTTTGTTAAAAATTTCTTACATGAAGTCAGAGACGTTAATAAAGTCATTTTAGATAACAGACCGCAATTCAGGTCTTCTGTTTGGTCACGCATGCTTCGGAATCATAAAATCAAACCTGTTTTTATTTCATTGTACTCACCACACTGTAACCCTTCTGAACGGATTATGAAAGAAATCAATAAGCTTTGCAGACTTTATTGTGCTGAATGAAATGCCTCATGACTCCACTGCTTTACCACCTATTCTTGTACTGAAGAATGAAGAACCACCGAACAGAAACAGAGAGCTTGTACCTTTTCCGAATACACGTAAACTTCGACACAAAGACATAATTGATTTGGCTATTAAAAATATAAATTCTGCAGCAGACAAAAGGAGAAAACTACACGGTAAAGCAAATGCGAAGAAACTATATATTGGTCAGAAAGTTCTTATTAAAGCTCATTCATTGTCATATAAGAAGAAACACTTGAGCCACAAATTCTTTCTGACGTACAATGGACCTTACAGAAACCGACATATACCACATTTTAATTGCATACTATGAAGAGTAAAGGTTTACACCACATTTCACACGTAAAACCGTTTATTGAGAGATAATCTGATTTTTAACTTAGTCTTTGCTATAAAATTTTCTACTTCACGTTACTAGTATGCTTTGTCAGACTTAGAATCTGTTAAAATGCAACAATGTTTGAAGTTAAATATCCAGTCAAGAACCAAGAGAACTTATTTAAAAAGAAATTACGAATACATTGTTATAGTGACAGACGATACAGTGTTGTTATTTGTACATTCTTGCTTGTTAGTTGCACGATTACATAACGAATATATGGCTTACATACTTAGAACATATACTGCTAATGAGATTTTAATGCAACATTTTGGTTTACTTGAAAAGACACTCTTTATTTGAAGTACATTCGGTGAGATTAAAGATGACTTAGCATTTGGTTTCTTTGATAGCTACACGATTATATCACGATGCTACTAATATGTGACACAATTTACATTGTTCCTTTTGCGGTGTATCTGTTTTATATCTGCACAGTTTTTCTGTATTATTCTGGAAAGTAAAACATGTTTTAGTAGTAACTTTTGTGGTATAGCTCCAAAGAGACAGCCTTTTCCGTAGCACAACAATATGTTACAGCACAGTACTTTCTTCATCACGGCAATAAGTGTAATAACTAAGATATCCGTACGCAAAGCATTTCACTTTTGTTTATGATGAGGTGAGTACATTGACTTCAGCAGAACTTTGCTTACAGAGGGCGATTACTACGACACTTCCACAGAATTATCTTATAGCAAGACGCACATTTAGCGCTACAGGAAACGCATTTGAGTGATTAATTTTGTACTTAAAACATTTTTAAAGATTTTTGAATCACAATGATACAAAGAAAGTTTGCGTTTATACATTTCGTTCGATTGCTGTTATTTGTAACACCTGAGGGTATAATTACATTAATCCTCAGGGGGGTACACGCCTACTTGTGTACCATGGGTTTGGCAAGCACAAGGAGCCCTAGCTAACATGGTATTTGCTTATACAACTTTACACATCGGTGCCATATTTCTCTAACACGTAAATTACACATCTATCTGATCATTTTAACTGAGAGAGACAAACATTTATTTTACTACATCAGTGACAGATGTTTACGTAATTACACAGTTGGATAACTTCACACTTATGAAATTGTACTTTGTCTGTACTTTGTGAACTGTTCTTTTTTTTTGGTTTTTGGAACCATTGTGATACTATGAGAGCTTTGAATGTCCGATTTGGTATGGGGTCATGATTTTTAAAGTACGTTTGAGGTAGATGACATAATTGAAATGAGCAGAGAATTTTTTTTAGGTTTTGAAATTATTGCAGAAAGCTACGACGTTTTTGAGATTTGGCTGGGGTGTTATGGTGTTATTATTATGCGACAATGTGTATTATGCTTTTGAGGTATGTTTATGATCAATGAGATGATGCTATATGAGGAAACTGATTATGCTATGTATTTATCATGATGAAATATTGAAGACATGTTGATGAATATGAATATGTACATGTGTAATAAGGTAAGGAATAGGGAGTAGTGGTTAGGGACTCTGATTTATGAAAAGGATGTTGGAAACCAAGAATCATACTTTAAGAGTTATGAAATGTGTGTGCACACATGAATGTTAGTTACCACAATGCTGACAAAACTTTTTGGACACTGTTATATATGAGATTTTGTTTCTACACACCTCTAATGTAAATTTCTAACCTTTGATTTTTTATTTTTTATGAGACTGTCACTGTGGTGGAAACTGCTGCCATAAATATTTAAGTAAAGAAGGTAGATGACCTTGATGTAATGTGCTGTGGAGGCCCATCTGAGCGACAGTCACCTGACAAAAAGCCATTAGTGTGTGCCTTTCAGAGGCACAGGTGGAGAAAAAAGGAGGCCATTATCCTCGCTACTGACATTTCTTTGTAGAAAGCATCGCAAATACGACACGCTCAAACTTGAAAACATACGATTACACTGTGGAGCTCTTAATTTATGATATTTACTAAAATGCCTAATGAAATGATGAGAAAAAATCTAGTGTCTTTCCAGTTTAGAGATTTTTTTGCCTTTTGAGACGCCATTTGCCTAGTGAATGACGTTTCATATGTTGCTTTATATATACACTCCTGGAAATTGAAATAAGAACACCGTTAATTGATTGTCCCAGGAAGGGGAAACTTTATTGACACATTCCTGGGGTCAGATACATCACATGATCACACTGACAGAACCACAGGCACATAGACACAGGCAACAGAGCATGCACAATGTCGGCACTAGTACAGTGTATATCCACCTTTCGCAGCAATGCAGGCTGCTATTCTCCCATGGAGACGATCGTAGAGATGCTGGATGTAGTCCTGTGGAACGGCTTGCCATGCCATTTCCACCTGGCGCCTCAGTTGGACCAACGTTCGTGCTGGACGTGCAGACCGCGTGAGACGACGCTTCATCCAGTTCCAAACATGCTCAATGTGGGACAGATCCGGAGATCTTGCTGGCCAGGGTAGTTGACTTACACCTTCTAGAGCACGTTGGGTGGCACGGGATACATGCGGATGTGCATTGTCCTGTTGGAAAAGCAAGTTCCCTTGCCGGTCTATGAATGGTAGAACGATGGGTTCGATGACGGTTTGGATGTACCGTGCACTATTCAGTGTCCCCTCGACGATCACCAGTGGTGTACGGCCAGTGTAGAAGATCGCTCCCCACACCATGATGCCGGGTGTTGGCCCTGTGTGCCTTGGTCGTATGCAGTCCTGATTGTGGCGCTCACCTGCACGGCGCCAAACACGCATACGACCATCATTGGCACCAAGGCAGAAGCGACTCTCATCGCTGAAGACGACACGTCTCCATTCGTCCCTCCATTCACGCTTGTCGCGACACCACTGGAGGCGGGCTGCACGATGTTGAGGCGTGAGCAGAAGACGGTCTAACGGTGCGCGGGACCGTAACCCAGCTTCATGGAGACGGTTGCGAGTGGTCCTCACCAATACCCCAGGAGCAACAGTGTCCCTAATTTGCTGGGAAGTGGCGATGCGGTCCCCTACGGCACTGCGTAGGATCCTACGGTCTTGGCGTGCATCCGTGCGTCGCTGCGGTCCTTCCCAGGTCGACGGGCACGTGCACCTTCCGCCGACCACTGGCGACAACATCGATGTACTGTGGAGACCTCACGCCCCACGTGTTGAGCAATTCGGCGGTACGTCCACCCAGCCTCCCGCATGTCCACTATACGCCCTCGCTCAAAGTCCGTCAACTGCACATACGGTTCACGTCCACACTGTCGCGGCATGCTTCCAGTGTTAAAGACTGCAATGGAGCTCCGTATGCCATGGCAAACTGGCTGACACTGACGGCGGCGGTGCACAAATTCTGCGCAGCTAGCGCCATTCGACGGCCAACACTGCAGTTCCTGGTGTGTCCGCTGTGCCGTGCGTGTGATGATTGCTTGTACAGCCCTCTCGCAGTGTCCGGAGCAAGTATGGTGGGTCTGACACACCGGTGTCAATGTGTTCTTTTTTCCATTTCCAGGAGTGTATATTTGCTCATTTTGTTTAATATCTAGTTTCTAGCTGCACTGCAGCATTGGTTAAAATAAAATTTAATAGGTGTACTAATATAAATATTTTCTGTCTACAGATCCAGTAAATAATAATTTTATGATATACTTCCAAAAAAATGAGGGAACACAAAAAGACATTTCCCTTCACAGGAACTGCATACATAATTTTCTTTTCAAGTACTTGGTAATTTATTTTGTAGAATAAGTTGTGGTGCACCATTTAATTACATAGACATTAAGATGTGAATAGACATTTCCCTTATCTGCATTGTTGTCTTTAGTGTACTATTTTTTCTGCTTGAGCTTTGTCATGTTTAGATATTAATTATTGCATTTGCTGCTGCTGTTTGCCAGGCATTGGGCTACTAAATTTCACTTTGTATTAGTCTGTTAAGCCAGTTTTACTATTGATTTATTTTTCTTGTTGCTGCACATTGGCTCATATTAGTTGTAATGTTGCATTTGCTTTGCTAATTTAGTTATACTGTTGCTTGCTTTGCCAATTTGTATTTTTTTGTCATTGCTGTATGTGTTAATTTGTTATGTGGTGCTGCATTGCCTTGTCCCTTAGTTTATGCATCTGAGCTCAGTAGATTTAAGTTAGCTTAAGAGGGTGTAGACTATATAAGAGAATGAGTTGTGATGAACTGGAAGAAATGAATTGAAACGTTTTACGAAAAAAGTACAGAAAGCAGGTATAGATAGCACTTTTTGAAATAATGAAGAACGAAGGGAAATCTCCAAGAAGTAAAGAAAGTTTTGTTTGCAAGATACTGCAGTAAAACAAACCCTGTCCTTTCCTTTTCTGTTATTCCGCTATGTGTTTGTGTACTCTTGTATATTTGTGTTTTTCCTGTCTTTAAGTGTTTAGCTGATACGAGTTATGTTGTAGAATTTTTCAAATAATATGTTATTTTCTTTGTAAAGATATTTAGACATTATTTATTCTGTTCTGTTTTAATGCTCATGTGTGAAGTTGATGTTTCAAAAGGTATTCTGATCTTTTATGTATTTGCTTATATCATAATTCCTGTAACACTGATGTATATGTTTATTTCTATTCTTTTGTAAAGCCTGTGTTACTAGAAATGTTATCTGTACTGTTATGTTCTTTAATGATGTATTTTGTACCTTTGTAATTGTATTCTTATGTTGTAAATTTATAATTGTATAGACACCAGTTCTTCAAATTAAGTTTCATTTCAGTGCGCACATTTCTGTTGGTCATAATATATACTCAGTATGTGAGAAGTTGGGACTGTTAGTGCTTGCACATGTGTTAATAATTAAGGAAGGGACTCGTTAACAGCATTGCTGGTTCTATGGACAATTCAAAAAACTTTGTGAGTGCACAAGTGGTGGTTATGGACTTGCTCTATTATCCGCAATACTCTTCAATGGTGGTTGTGCACCCACACAGTCACAACAGATGGCTGCTGGCCATCTCTACAAGGGCTACAGTGGGTCTGCATCTTTGATGACCCACCAATACCATTATTTCTACAAGGACTACAGTGGGTCTACACCTTTGCTGACTCACCAGTCAGCACCTCTGGTGGGTCTGCACCTCTGGTGGCCCAACAATACCATAATCTCTACCAGGACTACAGTGGGTCTGCTCTGTGATGATCTACCTAGCAATATACTTCAACTTCGACTGACTCTGCTGTGGGTTTGCTCTGTTGTGGCCCATTACCTGTCTGCATGTCAAGAGTCAGCACTGTGTTTCCGTTGGAAAGACAACACTACATCTTCAAGACTGCATGGAAATTCGCTACTTCCGTGTGCGTTTTCTTTTACTGCTCAGACTTCGAGAAAAAAAAACCACTGCAATTAATACTGTGATGAATGATCGGGACTGTCTTCATGGACTGTGAGAAAATTTTAGCTTTTGACCAATATTGTATCAATAAGTGTGTACATTTGATTTCTTTGTTATTGTAATTGTGAAAAAAATTTAACAAATATGTATTGGCCAGTGCCCAAAAGAATTTGTAAAAATTTTTGTGGGGAGCATGGGGCTATGTAAGTAGGCTGTTTACGTTTTTTTATTGGTAACGCCACGTAGCGCATTGTATGAAAGTCACTGGCTGTGCTGTGCGCGGTCTGTGGCTGGTTTGCAATGGTCGTTTGCTATTGTAGTGTTGGGCAGATGGATGTTAACAGCGCGTAGCGTTGCGCAGTTGGAGGTGAGCCGCCAGCAGTGGTGGATGTGTTGAGTGAGATGGCGGAGTTTTGAGAACGGATGATCTGGACAGAGACAGTAAATTTGTAATATTGGTTATCATGGACTGATATAGATATTATGACTTTTGAACACTATTAAGGTAAATACATTGTTTGTTCTCTATCAAAATCTTTCATTTGCTAACTATGCCTATCAGTCGTTAGTGCCTTCAGTAGTTTGAATCTTTTATTTAGTTGGCAGTATTGGCGCTCGCTGTATTGCAGTAGTTTGAGTAACGATGATTTTTGTGAGGTAAGTGATTTGTGAACGGCATAGGTTATTGTTAGTCAGGGCTATTCTTTTGTAGGGATTATTAAAAGTCAGATTGCGTTGCGCTAAAAATATTGTTTGTCAGTTTGGTGTTGATCAGTATAGGTAAAAAGCGAAATGTCTGAGTACGTTCAGTTATGCTCAGCTGTTTGAAAATCAAATAATGTAAGAGGTTTATCAGCACAGTAATTCATTAATTTTTCTAAGGGGACGTTTCAACATTCCTAAGGAGTTTTTAAGATGACTGAGGGGAGTGGCACTCAGACTACTACTGAAGTTGGTACGTAGGATCTCCGAGGCAGGAGACATAAGATGAGACATTATGAGAAGTATAGTCCACACAATTTCATAGATATGAAGGCCATGCACGTGTGGGAATTATTGCTTGATCAGCTTAAACTCCGAACCATCTAAGTTGCTATCGAGAACAAAATATAAAAGATGAAAAAGAAAACTAAGGATCTCTTAGATGGCGATCAGTTTGTTTTTAGGAAAGGCGAAGGCCTGTTTTGAGGTTTATCTTGATTATAGGAGTAAGAAAATTCAAGACACTTTCATTGGATTTGCCAACCTAGAGAACACATGTTGTTAGAGCGTGATTACCTGTAAATACCACATTAATGCAATAAATGCTCAAAATAATGTCCGTCAACCACACAACGCAGGTAAGTTTGAACATTTTATTTCGGTTGTTCCAATGGGATACATGTACCTTTGTGAACTTATAATTTCTGAGAACGCATGCTGTTAACGTGTGATTACCTGTAGATACCACATTAATGCAATAAATGCTCAAAATGATGTCCGTCAACCTCAATGTATTGGTAATACGTGTAACGACATTCCTCTCAACAGCGAGTAGTTCGCCTTCCCTAATGTTCGCACATTCATTGACAATGCGCTGACGTATGTTGTTAGGCGTTGTCGGTGGATCACGATAGCAAATATCCTTCAACTCTCCCCACAGAAAGAAATCAGGTGACGTCAAATCCGGTGAACGTGCGGGCCATGGTATGGTGCTTCGACGACCAATCCACCTGTCACGAAGTATGCTTTTCAATACCGCTGCAACCGCACGCGAGCTATGTGCCTGACATCCATCATGTTGGAAGCTCATCGCCATTCTGTCATGCAGTGAAACATCTTGTAGTAACATCGGTAGAATATAACGTATCGAATCAGCTTACACTGCGCCATTTAGATTGCCATAGATAGAATGGGGGCCAATTATCCTTCCTCCCCTTAATGCCGCACCATACATTAACCAGCCAAGGTCATTGATTTCCTCTTGTCGCAGCCATCGTGGATTTTACGTTGTCCAGTAGTGCATATTATGCCGGTTTGCATTACCGCTGTTGGTGAATGACGCTTCGTCGCTAAATAGAAAGCGTGCAAAAAATCTGTCATCGTCCCGTAATTTCTCTTGTACCCAGTGGCAGAACTGTACACGACGTTCAAAGTCGTCACCATTCAATTCCTGGTGCATAGAAATATATTACGGGTGCAATCGATGTTGATGTAGCATTCTCAACATCGACGCTTTTGAGGTTCCCGATTCTCGCTCAATGTGTCTGCTACTGATGTGCGGATTAACCGCGACAGCAGCTAAAACACCTACTTGGGCATCATCATTTGCTGCAGGTCGGGGATGACGTTTCACATGTGGCTGATCACTTCCTGTTTCCTTAAATATCGTAACTATCCGGCGAACGGTCCGGAAACTTGTATGGTGTCGTCCAGGATACCGAGCAGCATACATAGCACACGCCCGTTGGAGAATTTGATCACAATAGCCATACATCAACACGATATCGACCTTTTCCGCAATTGGTAAACGGTCCATTTAACACGGGTAATGTATCACGAAGCAAATACCGTCCACACTGGTGGAATGTTACGTGATACCACGTACTTACACGTTTGTGACTATTACAGCGCCATCTATCACAAAGCGAAAAAAGTGGTCCAACTAAAACGTTCATATTTCTTTACATAATACACGAATATGTAATAAAAGTCCGCAGCTCGTGGTCGTGCGGTAGCGTTCTCGCTTCACGCGCCCGGGTTCCCGGGTTCGATTCCCGGCGGGGTCAGGGATTTTCTCTGCCTCGTGATGACTGGGTGTTGTGTGCTGTCCTTAGGTTAATTAGGTTTAAGTAGTTCTAAGTTCTAGGGGACTAATGACCATAGATGTTAAGTCCCATAGTGCTCAGAGCCATTTGAACCAATTTTTTGTAATAAAAATGGGGGTTCCTATTTAAAAAAATCGAAGTTGGTATCCGTTTGACCTATGGCAGCGCCATCTAGCGGGCCAACCATAGCGCCATCTGGTTTCCCCCTTCAAGCTAGACGAGTTTCGTTCTTTGCAGTTTTTTCCTTTGATGTTTATTTCGTGAGATATTTGGCCCAGTCACAATCAATGGACCACCCTGTATATGGTACCGAATTCTGCCCAACTGGTGTTTTAGATCGTCAAAATCCCGAGCTGGTGGAGGACCCTGCGCATAATGCTCCAAACGTTCTCAATTTGGCGGAGATCCTGCGACTTTGGTGGCCAAGGTAGGGTTTGACAAGCATGACAACAAGCAGTAAAAACTCTCGCCGTGTGCGGGAATGCACTGTGTTGCTGAAATGTAATCCCAGAATGGTTTGCCATGAAGGAAAATGTAATAGGGAGCAGAATTTCGTCGACTTACCGCTATACTGCAAGGGTGCCGCGGATGACAACCAAAGGCGTCCTGCTTTCAACGCCAGGCCATCACTCATGGTTTTCGGACTCACAGCGGGTGGCAGTCAGGTTGGTACCTCACCGCTGTCTGGTGCATCGCCATACACGTCTCTCAGCACTGTGGTGGGGGTGGGGAGGGGGGAGGGCTCATCGCTGAAGACAGTTGTACTCCAGTCAGTGAGATTCAACAAAGTAAGAGAATGTTTACTTCTTTGGGGTGTTCGTATTATCACAGGTATCGACTGTTCGCTGTCCATTTTCCTCTGACCGGTAATTGTTTCTTGATCTCGTGCTAACTTCTCCCGATGCTCCCTACATCTGTTCTGCAATGACTCTTCGATGCAGGTAATTTTTTCGCAGTAAATTTCTCGGTCAAATGTTTTTCTCGTTTTTATCATTTTAATTTTTTAACTGTCCTCTTATATTCTCCATAGTATTTCCTCATATGTCATTCTGTCAGTTGATTTCACATTCAGAATTTTTCTCCAAAACCAAATTTCAAAACTCCCCTAGAATTTTCCTCTTCCTTTCCGATTGTCATGATTTGCTACCATTCATACTTCACTTTAAATAAAATGTTCATCGAGTCTTATTCGTAATTATTTCGGAATTATACGAATTGCTGTCAACAAACCTTTCATCTTTTCAAAAACTCTTATATATCATACTTCTTATATCCTTCACACAATTTCCATTTTTTGTCATCTTACTTAGTAAGCACCTAAACCTTACTTTTTACTTCGAATGATATCTTGATCGAACCTTAATGTTTGTTAGTTGTTATTACTTTCTTCTTTCCTGCGTTTTTTCTCGTTCTACAAGCATTTTCCCGTCGTAAATTTTAGTTATTCCTGTGATTCAGCCGGCTGCTGTGGCCGAGCGGTTCTAGGCGCTTCAGTCCGGAACCGTGGTGCTGCTAAGGTCACAGTTTCGAATCCTGCCTCGGGCATGAATGTGGGTGATGTCCTTAGGTTAGTTAGGTTTAAGCAGTTCTAAGTTCTAGGGGACTGATGACCTCACATGTTAAGTCGGATAGTGCTTAGAGCCATTTGAACCATTTTTGGCTCAAATGGCCCTGGGCACTATGGGACTTAACATCTGAGGTCATGAGTCCCCTAGAACGTTTCGACCGCAGTTTTGAACCTCTGGTTCATCCAACACTTCTTCACCATTTCCTCACTTAATTTTCTATGTCATTTTCCTTGTGCTGTTATTTATCTGCTATTTTGTCCGTTATTTTCTCGGCGTAAAAATACTGAAATAAAAGGTAGTTGTATAATCTGAAATTAAACGTCATTATTTGAAAGATTCACAAAAATATTTTTCTCCCTCAATCGCGTATCTGGACGATGTTGATTTCGTGGTGCATGTACATTTATATGACTACTCTGTGGTTTACACGTGTTTGGTAGGGAATACAAAGAACTACTTACAGACTATTTCTGTACCAGAATGAGATTTTCACTCTACAGCGGAGTGTGCGCTGATATGAAACTTCCTGGCAGATTAAAACTGTGTGCCCGACCGAGACTCGAACTCTGGACCTTTGCCTTTCGCGGGCAAGTGCTCTACCATCTGAGCTACCGAAGCACGACTCACGCGCCGTCCTCACAGCTTTACTTCTGCCAGTATCTCGTCTCCTACCTTCTAAGCTTTACAGAAGCACTCCTGCGAACCTTGCACAACTAGCACTCCTGAAAGAAAGGATACTGCGGGGACATGGCTTAACCACAGCCTGGGGGATGTCAAGTATCATGCGGAAATTATGGACACCTTTCTGTGCGAGCTCTGTTTTCTCTCATTGTATTACTATGGACATATCTCCCTATGTAGGGGAGAAGCAACAAAATATTTTGGCATTTGGACGGGAAACAGTGGTGACTGTAATTTCGTAAAAAGATCCCACTCCAATGACAAATTCTTTTATTTTATGACTGTCACTTCAACTCGTTTATCGTATCCGTGACACCATCTCCCACATTTCGCCGTCGTACAAAACGAACTGCTCTTTATCTCACAACAGCAGTATAAATTGCGAATGGTCGCTCCGAAACACTGCAAATACTTTACATTCGTCTACATCACAGATAGTTCAGGTCCACCAAAATCTATGACAGTTGTATCATTCCTGTACAGTAAAGCTGAGTACAGACCAGCCGCTGTACAGAAGACGCGGCACGTCGCCTGCACCTCGGTCTCTGGTCGACGGCGAGGACAAGGGCAGTATTGTGTCACGTTATCGGCCGGCCGCGGGTTCGGGCTGGTAGGAGGTGGGCGGTGACGCACTGCTTTCGGGGACAGAGGCGACCTGGTCTTTCACGCGTGTAAGAAATGTGGAGCCAGACGGGCGGAATGAATTGGGCGTGCGAGCGAGCGCGCCGTGCCCGGCCGCGCTATCGCAGTGGGGCGTAGCGTAGCGCCGCGGACGCATCTGGCGTCGCTGGGCCGGCCGCGCTTAAAGCGGACGTGTCCAGGCCAGAGGCAACAGGTGCCGGCAGGGAGGCGTCCGCTGCGCGTAATTACCGCTGCTGCTGCACTGCGCTCTCCGGCTCAGTAACTGCTGCCTGCACCTCAGTTACTTAACCTCTCGCGTTTTCGTGGGCCATGACAGCTATGTAACCCTCGCAATAACAACACATTTTGAAAATATTGTAAAAACGGTCAGTTAACATGTATCTTAAAAATTTCAAAAAATATTTACCCTTGATAATGAATTCTTCTACCAGATTCCATAAATGTTTTAAAATTTTCAGATAAACATAATTCAAGATAGTAGACATCTATATGTAATATTTTCAGGTTTAGGCCTTCTTAGATGTCAATATCTCTTTAAAAGGTACGTTGTGAGTAAAAGTCTACAACATTTAACGAAATTAGCGTTTTTAAAATACTCTTGTGGTGATCATTAAGTACTCCCAACTCCGTAAGTATACATTATAGAAAGTACGTTAATTTTGCTAAGAGGATGCTAAAAGATATTTTCAGATTCTGGACCCAAGACACAGAACCTCTTTAAAAAGTATTAACGAAATTTTATAACTTTCTTTAGTGTCGGCATAAAGTGCCCCCACTCCTTCGCCCCTGGGAACTGAGCGTTAGAGAAAACGCGTTTTTAGTGCTTGGGCTTCAGCTGTTGGTAGTATCACTGTACATTGATTCCCTAATATTTCTGAACAGGTTTTTCCATTTCCTTACACTTCGTGACAGTAAGAATTCTTCCTCTCATAGAATGTATGCTGTGCTCAAACCTAACGAGGCATTTGGAGTAGAATGACCTTGCGCACGACAACCAGTTCGGGTTCTAAAAATATCGATCATGAGAAACCAGACGCGCGCTTTTCTTACATGACACCATGAAGGCCGTGGATAAAGGCAGTCACATATATCCACTGTTTATCTGCTGCAGAAAAGCGATTGTTGCATTACTTGTTCATTGATAAAAGTACGATTACAGAGGTTATCAACCAAAATTTAAGACTGGATTTTAGCAGTGCCCAAAGAACTCTACTGTTCATGTTGTGAATTATTAAGCTGTAGGACAACGTTGATAGTAGTACTGTGGTAGTGACGTTATCAGGGCGTTTTGTTAGTGCAGATTCATACATTCAGGGCCCAACTTGATTGATTTGTGAGCCCTCACTCTCCCCTTAACTTACTGTTTTGATAAGTGGTTTATGACCCCCAGGGGGCGGTTTATGACTCCCTGGGGTTGATTTATAACCCCCAGGGGTACTCTTAGATACCTCTCCCACCAGCATCCCTCCACTTCCTTTTCCCCCACCCGCTCTGGGAATTCTTCTTGCTGATACAAGCACACTACTCATATCAAATTAATTGACAACTAATTAAATCTATCAATTATTAACCGCTTCGTCTTTGGGAAATACCCCAGCCTCCCCCCCCCCTCCCCCACCTGGAAAATGGTGGCTCTATGCTGAAGAGGGAAGGATCTCACGACAGGAAATTCAATTCCATAGCAAAGGATGTACTGTTCTTTTATAAAATCCAATTTTTATGAGTTGGATCTTTCTTGCTCATCATTCTTTGCTGTATTGGAAGATGCAGGCCTTGTAAAATTCATCGAAAAACGTCCTCAAATAGATCGCTTTTTCTTATTCCGATTGCACAGGGAATACCGATAACATAACTCACTGCACGTAATTACACTATTAAAATCTTTCGCAGCGACTGCTGGGCATTGCGTGCCCACGTTCCGACGACTTCGCCGGGACGCCTCCTTCGCGTATTCCCACACGCACAGGTCACTTTACGTCCACTCGGGCTCCGCGACTGCTGTGGAGCGACTGCTGTCGACCACACCACACGCCAACAGCCTCGTGGGGCGCACAGACCGTGTCACGGGACAAGTTTTTGGTTGCCGTGACGGGCTATGATTCGCTTCAATATATTAACTTAGCGGTTGGCAAGTATTAAATACGCGATGAATGGTAACAAATGTATATAATTTTGGTAACTGAAGCCTCTATGTGTGCAACTGTTGTAGAAAAGCGAGCTTGCGAGTGCTCTTGACAGAACGAGCAAGTTTCGGCAATGAGTTTCCTAGCGCCGAGAACAGCAGACATCAGCTGTCCGAGCCAAAGACCGCCGAAGAACTTACAAGTAATTGTTAAAAGCAATGGAACTGTGAAGTGTTGTCTACATTACTTCCCCTATGGTTCTTGGATTCAGAAGTTCAGTTCTGATTTGAAGCTTACCAGGAGAGCCTACGCTAGAGCTGGTACTTGTAAGCTCTAATTAATTATCGTGTCTAAAATTCACTGGAAAAGACAATAGATCGCAGAATAAATTTTGTGAGAATATATTCAAGATGTTTTATTGAATGATCGATGTGGTAGATCAGAACTTAGTGTGCTCGATTTGTTAGACGCGTTTAGCAGAGTATCTGCTTCAGTTTGTATTGTTCCGCGGGAGAAAATCAGGGTGTTTTAAACTAAAAGATTTGAGTTCATTTTGGGGTCGTAGCGCTGGAGAGATTTTTACTGTGATCGTATATGTGGAGGAATTTGTTAAGTGACGCTGCAACAGCGTGGAAAAAGGTTATTAGGGATCGCATTGTGTAGGAAGTAACGCGCTAGCGCGCAGTTGTAAAGCTACGCTCTAATTTCAGTTAAACTGTGTTCCATATTTGGAGAAGTTGACGTTTCAAGGTGTTGTCAGTCATTGGACTGGACTTTAGCGTGCGATTCGTAGTATTCCTCGTCCACACAAGAGTCTAGAAATCGTTGTGGCTTAAGTCGGCGGATGTTGTAATCACGGGCGCTCTGAGGTACTGAGCGTTTTTGTGATTTCGGACGCCTGCTCTAAGGTAGTTGAGTGTTGAGCGCTTTACGTTGGTGTAAATTTTGAGTACTCATTACAGGGCTAGTGGCGCAAGAATGGTGCTTTTGTGTACCGTGGAGCTTAAGTCACAGTTGGTGTTTTATAAAGCCAGGAACCAGGATCTGCACGACTTATGTAAAAGAGGACATAATTATTGTTGCATATATAAATTTTGTGACCCTAAACTTTGAAGAGAGCCTTTTTACTCCAGCTGAACCAATTAATATTATTCGCCGATATTCAATTTCATTGCTTGGTAGGGTGACGAGTGGCAAAATAATTTCAGGGAGTGTTAGAGGTAACGCAGTTAGCAACACCTGATGTTGATGAGCCTTGACTGCTGTATTAAAGTTAGTACAAAAGTAGGGGTGTCACATAGGACTTTGGTTTGTGTTTTTATTTTGTCTGTCCTATTCCAATTTGTGTGGGGTTTAGACAGTTTGAATGTCACTCGTTCACATGAAAGTTGTATGTGAGATACTAATTTGTTTCAAATAAAGAGAAGTCAAATCAATTCTGAGTTCGGAGTCTAGTTTTACACTGGAAAGGATTGAATCCCCACTGAAAGATAAGCAAGTGGCGTAAATACGAGGGCTATTCTGAAAGTAAGGAACGATAGGTCGCGAAATTTAAGCCGCAGTGAAAATCAAAACTGTTTTATTTGCAATAGTTAGCTACAACTCCCAGATACTTATCTCCATAGTCGCCGACCCGACTTAGACGTTTGTCTTAGCGTTGTACCAACTTTCTAATACCCTCGTTAGATAACGCAGCCGCCAGTGCTTTCCGCCAGTTCTCTACGCTGGCTTACAGCTCGTTGCCTGTGCCAAAATGTTGTCTACATAGCCAACGGTTCATGTGACCAGAGATGAAACTCAGAGGGAGACAATTACGTGCTGTATTGTGGGTAATCAAACATTTCCAATTGAAAACGATGCAGAAGCGTCTTCATTTTCCCTGCAGAATGCGGCTGAGAATTGTCTTGAAGAAGAAACCGCACGACAGTTATGTAATGTTGGCTGCATAGCTTCAGGCGAAATTCCTCACCACGCCCTCGTACTTGGCGGGAGACACTAGGTATCTGTATGTGCTCTCTGTGTGCTCAGAACTAAAAAGAACGACGTAACGCGAACGACGGGCATACTAGACACACTGCCCAACACATCTGTGCAAAACGTCATCGGATTTTCACTGTGGTTTCCATTTCACGACCGATCGTTCCTTACTTCCCGAATAACCCTCGTAATAGGGATCTACATTGATGCAAATTAGGTAAAAGTCAGTCTAGCAAAGATAAGTCAGTTATTCTGGATCAAAGAGCTAGAGTCAATGCCTTAATGAGAATTTATTACGATATAAAAATCAGTAATTAGAGAAAAAAGATTTAATTGGATTTCATTTAAGAAAAGGCAAATGTATTTATTTCTTTATTCACTTAACAGTTATTTTAAGGATTTAAAGAGAAAGAAATAAGGAAAAGCGACAATAAGAAACAACGTTTACAGATCTTAAGAGAGTTAATAGTATCGCAGAAATGGCTGTCGTCATATCGTTGGTTTGCAATGAAAATATTACTTTGGATTTTACGTTCGGAATTATCGTAATATTAAACGGCTTATTACATTTAACTGAACAAGGGTGTCCGAAACTGAGATTTATCATAAGTAAGCGAAACGTTGGTCGCGGTAAATATTTATTATTCACTTCTAGGTGATTTTATTTTATAGTCGTAAGTGAAAGATCTTCGCGTAGTAAACTATACAGATCGTTAGCGCGAATAACGTAAATAACTAGCGGTAGCTATAGTTATCTTGGGTTATCGTGTTGTTGTTCTCATTAAGAGGTGTTAATCATTTGAATTATGAATAATTATGCCGTAGTCGGCGCAAGTTACGGATTATAATGTGCACAAGTTTACTGAGAGTTGCTGACCTGTTATTGTCAGTGGCAACCCACGTTGCGGCTCATTGGCTGAGCGTATTTATTTTTCAGATAACATGCAGTGTGCACAAGATTTAGTCAAATCCTGATTACTATAACGAGAAGTACCAGTAGTAAAGTGTGTTGACCAGACACCACTCAAAAGCATTACAGCACTATAGACGAGTGTAGTAGTGAAAAAGTGTGTATGATGTAATAGGGGATGTAACCTGTGTACTTCTGTTTTAGTCGGATTCGTAGTTTGTGCACAGTTGCCATTACATTTACACAAGTAAACATCTTGAACTAAAATTAAAATTTATGTCAGTACTCGGACGAGGTGTGTCTAGTCTTGAAGGCAGAGCTATTGCATGTATAGAGATTAGAGTCAGGTCTCGGCACGCCACTCCACATAGATCGAAGTGGCACAACACGGTACATATTTTACAGTGGCGACCCTTTGGTCCAGGATGTGTTTAATTGCGAGCACATTCTGTGAATGAAATATTATACAAAGACGTAGAGAGATTATTGTTCGCTGTAAGTGGTAAAATTTTCTTTGATGTATTATTGAATTATATCTAGTATATGTTTATCTATTAGTGCAAAGTGTTGAGTGATAGTTAAGCTCAAGTAATTTCAGAATCATGTTTAGACTGTAGGGAGCCATTTACGTAAAGAAATAGGTTAATACTGTAAGTTAAATGTAGGTATGAGGTGTGTTCAGGTGCTAACAGGTCTCAACCAGTAGCACTAGTCATGAGAGAAAGAGAGAGAGTGCAGAGTGAGAGGCAGCCTGGGAGCAGCAGCAGCCTTGGCAGTGGCTCCAGCAGCAGCTACAGCAGCGACATAGGTTTCGGCACCACACCGAACGAGATTGAAACGAGGAAGAGGCGATATACATCAACAAACATTCAGTAAAATTAAAGCAACTTTCTACGTAGTGCATCAGTGACGTTAGTGGTTGTTATTCAGTGTTATAACTTGTATCGTAGATCTTATACTAGAATTGTGTGGAAGTATTTTAAATAATGGTTGGATCACGCGAGTTTTGCACTGTTGAGGAAATTTACTAGTGGGAGACTGGTGAGCTGAAGAAAGTATAAGGATATTTAGTGAGGATTTGGAATATCTAGAAAATTGGATGGAGACTTAATTAAGAAACTGAAGGACCCTGGAGGGAAGAGACTAATAAAGCAAGAGAAGAGGGTAAGAAAGATAGGCAGAAAACAGACTAAATTTTTACGTATGCAGAGTAAGCTGTTGCAAGAAATGAGCAAAGTAAATAAAAAGTCTGAGAAAGTTAACAGCAAAGTAACAGCAACAGAGGGACTTTGGAGGAAATGAATGTATCTCATGATTTATCTATGAATTTGTTATTAAAAGAAATGAACGATAGGTTTGAAGCCAGTAATGATCAGGTTGTGGAACAGTTTAGAGGTATGAATAAGGTAATCAATAGCAAGTTAGAGAGACCAAAACAGGTAGTAAATTCGAAACTAAAGAAATGTGCAGTGTGCACAAGATTTAACCAGATCCTAATTATTATAAAGAGAAGTACCAATACTAAAGTGTGTTGACCAGTCACCACGCACTGGAACACTGTTGACGACTGTAGTATTGACAGAGTGCGTACAATATAATGGTGGCACTATAGATGAGTGTACTAGTGACACAGTGTGTATGATGTAATAGGGGCATGTAACCTGTGTACTTCTGTTTCAGTCAGATGCATAGTTTGTGGACAGTTCCTATTACCTTCACACAATCAAATATCTTGGACTAAAATTTGTCGATTTATGTTAGTACTGGGACGAGGTGTGCCTAGTCTTGAAGGCAGGGCTGCAGTCAGATTATAGATTAGAGTCAAGTCTCGTCACGCCACTTTACATATGTAGATCGAAGAAGCATAACGCAGTACACCGGATGTTGCGGTACTCCCTGAACAAAAGTATCAGTAACTCTTTGATATCTGATACCCGAGAAATTCCTGTCGAAACACATGCTCTCTCTCTCTCTATCTCTCTCTGTCTGCTTTGATCATGTATGTGTATTTTCACAAACGTTGTTTCAACCCAAGTACCAGCTACTTCAAAAGATACTGCTAGCTGCAATATACAATACATTCAGTCAAAGTATTCAATTTCCCCCCACCAAGAAAAGTAACGCCAAAAACAGTGTTCGTATTTGATGACGTTGCTGTGAAAACCAATATCAAATTCTATGATATATCTGTTTTGATCGTCATAAGGGTAATGAGGTATTTTATTTGAGTCAGAAATATTCCAGAATCCCAAAACAGTTGGTGAGGGATAACCCAGATATCATTATAGTTTTCAGGTAAGGCAAACTGAATCTAAAACATATTTACCAGTCACCTGTAGGAACCGACATGTCGTTCAATGATCTTGTAAAGATAAGATCAGATTGCAGGAATCACACAGTATGGGTTTCTTTTTATTGATAAATCAAGAAAACTGAATGACCGCGGTACAGGTGGAACTTCCAGGAATTTCTATATAGAAGCTAAGAAAAAAGTGATCAGTATGTTAGTGTACATCACACCATGGACAAGTTCGCAAGTATGTCAGGTAATCGGCCCTGAAGGATATGACAATGCGTCTGCTCGTAGATAGAAAATTTCAGTCTCTTGAACGTGAAGTTAAGGAGCTAGAGAGGTATGCTCAAATACTTCTGAGACTGATCGACGAAGAAACTAGGGTTAAGAAACTAGACACACACACCCGCATCATCCTAAGGAAGAAAGTAGAGGGCTTACCTGCGAAATTTGATGGAATTTAAAAGAAAGAACATAACTTAACTGCAAATGTTGAGCGAGACGTATCTAAGGTACAGCCTGTGAAGCAGCCCGCTTAGTATATACACTACTGGCCATTAAAATTGCTACACCACGAAGATGACGTGCTACAGACGCGACATTTAACCGACAGGAAGAAGACGCTGTGATATGGAAATGATTAGCTTTTCAGAGCATTAACACAAGGTTGGTTCCGGCGGCGACACCTACAACGTGCTGGCATGAGGAAAGTTTCCAACCAATTTCTTATACACAAACAGCAGTTGACCGGCGTTACCTGGCGAACCGTTGTTGTGATGCCTCGTGTAAGGAGGAGAAATGCATAACATCACGTTTACGACTTTGATGAAGGTCGGATTGTAGCCTATTGCGATTGCGGTTTATCGTATCGCGACATTGCTGCTCGCGTTGGTCGAGGTCCAGTGACTGTTAGCAGAATATGGAATGAGTGGGTTCAGGAGGGTAATACGGAACGCCGTGCTGGATCCCAACGGCTTCGTATCACTAGCAGTCGAGATGACAGGCATCTTATCCGCATGGCTGTAACGGATCCTGCAGCCACGTCTCGATCCCTGAGTCAACAGATGGGGACGTTTGAAAGACAACGACCATCTGCACGAACAGTTCGACGACATTTGCAGCAGCTCGGAGACCATGGCTGCGGTTACCCTTGGCGCTGCATCACAGACAGGAGCGTCTGCGATGGTGTACTCAACGACGAACCTGGGTGCACGAATGGCAAAACGTCATTTTTTCGGATGAATCCAGGTTCTGTTTACAGCATCATGATGGTCGCATCCGTGTTTGGCGACATCGCGGTGTGGAAGCGTGTATTCGTCATCACCATACTGGCGTATAACCAGGCGTGATGGTATGGGGCGCCATTGGTTACACGTCTCGGTCACCTCTTGTTCGCACTGACGGCATATTGAACAGTGGACGTTACATTTCAGATGTGTTACGACCCGTTGCTCTACCCTTCATTCGATCCCTGTGAAACCCTACATTTCAGCAGGATAGTGCACGACCGCATGTTACAGGTCCAGTACGGGCCCTTTTGAATACAAAAAATGTTCGACTGCTGCCCTGACCAGCACATTCTCCAGATCTCTCCCCAACTGAAAATGACTGGTCAATGGTGGCCGAGCAATTGGCTCGTCACAATACGCCAGTCACTACTCTTGATGAACTGTGGTGTCGTGTTGAAGCTGCATGGGCAGCTGTACCTGTACACGCCATCCAAGCTCTGTTTGACTCAATGCCCAGGCGTATCAAGGCCGTTATTACGGCCAGAGGTGGTTGTTCTGCGTACTGATTTCTCAGGATATATGCACCCAAATTGCGTGAAAATGTAATCTCATGTCAGTTTTTGTATAATATATTTGTCCAATGAATGCCCCTTTATCATCTGCATTTCTTATGGGTGAAGCAATTTTAATGGCCAGTAGTGTAGCAAGGTGTCGACGAAGCATAAAATCATCACTGCACCAAAGGCCGCTCGAGACGAGTTACAGTTGCTGAGGTTAGGACGTTTGGATTGAGAGCAGACACTGCAAGAAACTTTTAAACCAGTTACTGAATCTCTCGATGAACTCTCAGCGAAATTACACAACGACGACGATGATGCTACTGCCGGTTTCATGAACCGTCACGGTCGCAGGTTCGAATCCTGCCTCGAGCATGGCTGTGTGATGTCCTTAGGTTAGTTAGGTTTAAGTAGTTCTAAGTTCTAGGGGACTGATGACCTCAGATGTTAAGTCCCATAGTGCTCAGAGCCATTTGAACCATTATTCTGAACCGTCACAGCGGATTCAAGATGGACAAAATATTCGGTGTCTGTGGGGAAAAAAAATACATGTTGGGCACGCAGATATGGGATAGGGAATTTCGTAGAACACCAATCTACTAAACCTCATTTTTATAAAACCCTGAGAAACAGTAAAATTTTGACACCACGATCTGGAGATGTATAGTGGAATGTCACAGTTGACTGGCGTACACAGGAAAACAGGAAGCCAATGCAGTGCAAAATACGTAGACACTATAAAACCATTATTATTAGACGGTCGGTACAGCTGTGGTGGTGATATTGACAGTCAGCATAATAGTGTCAGCAATCAGTCTCCTCGGTATACATACTACTACAACCTCAATAAGATAGTAGATCTGCTGCTGTGGGCAATACCGCCCATTCGAATGAAGTTGTCTCAGCAATTTCAGAGCTTAGAGAGAGAGGTATAATCGAATGAGAATGGAGACAACAGTTCGAGAACTGCACAAACCAGCAAACAAAACATGACCTCATAAGAATGTTATGGTTAAAGGTTTGGATGACTTATCGCATGCTGATCTTGGGATGCGAGGGAATATTTACTTGAGAATAATGGATTCAGGTATATTTTAATGGTTATTGATACATACTCCAAGTTTTCCTGGGCATTACCTGTTAAAAACTGGGAGAAACGTTGCGGATGTGCTCGAGCGTTTGTAGCAGACAGGAACGAATCGGCGCCCGTAAAACCTCCAAACTGATCACTGTGGAGAGTTTTACAATGCGTATTTAAAGGCCCTGATGCAACAGTATGGAATACGTCACTGCTCAACATTCATCCACCTGAAGGCGAGTATAGTGGAACGTCTGAACAGGACAATAAAAGGTCAAACATTGATGCGCATTAATCTTTGCGGCTCATACAAATGGAAATAATTGCACAGTATAATTGGACCAAACGTACAACAATAAAAATGAGACAAATCGATGTTTATGATAATATAATCATAGATACGGTGTACTATCGTATTAGAATGCTGCAGATAAACAGAAACTTAATGTAACTGCTTTGGTATATATCTCAAACCACAAGACATCATTTGAGATTTCATACCTCACAAACTGGTCGGGTGAGATATTCACAGTTTCCAAATGCAGAGATCAAATCAGAACGTACTTATTAAGCGATGGCACCAAAATTTTCGGATGCTTTTGCATCGAGGAAATGCAGGAGAGCTTAGGAACATACGCGTTTCTCACAGAGCGTGTCATAAGACGACGAAGGTATAGAGCACTAGTTAAATAGCTTGGTTTTCCCGCGACACAAAACACATGGATTGAAGTTGATGATATGCTCTATAATTGGGTGCACAGAGAGCAACCAGCACAGGAGCATAACGTGCGTGATAGGAGACGCATTATAGCAGGCGGTGGTATTCTAGGCAAACTACCCGTCGAATTGCACATTCAGGGACGTAATTACTGTGGACCTAGTACAAAGGTTCAGAAACGCTTGGCTCGTGGCGAAAAGAGGACGTCACGTTGCAGATCAAATTGTAGCTGATAAAGCCAGGGCAACACGTGTGAGAAAGGATACTGCTATACGACAGCGAATGTCGGCATTTGTAGTTAATAAAACCACGCTTCGTAAAATTAAGCTGGGCTTAGAGGCGATGAATTTAAAGAGCGTTATGAATACTGCATTTCGTGCACTGACTAAGAAGAAGACAACGGCCAAGAAGAACAAGAAGCCAGGGCAGGGTTATTTACAAACCTGCATCTTGACAGCGATGTATGGAGCTAAAACTTCCCTGAAGCATGAAGGACTGGTTAAAGCAACCAGGGTTCTGTTGGTATCAAAGACATTAGGTAGAGTTATACCCTTCCTATTTCTTGCTCTAGCAAGTTTCTCAGCGGTGGGTTCACTGGCTGGTGGTGCTGCGGTTATTGCCAAACAGTGAAGAACGTGCAGAACTCCCATAAGCAGCTACAGGAAGCAAGGAGACATAACCACATGATGGAAGCAGCAGCTATTGGAAAAGGACTATACCGGAAAGCATACAATAAAGGGCCAGGTCTCTTCATAAATGAAAAAACAATGCTCGTTAGGTACCTATCCTACAGACTGCTTACAAATACAGATCTGCTCAAATTTCTCAGGGAAAAATGTAGCATTCCAAGATTCCGTGGTGAGTTTATGCGGGATACATTACCGAAGACTATGTGCAAATCTGGAGAAAGTGGAAATATGAATTTAGATGTTGCTGAGGGACCAGGATTCCACTGGATGGCGTGTGTTCAGAAAAATACAAACAACGTCTACTATTTCGACTCATTTGGAGACTTGCAACCACCAGAAGAGTTACAACGACACTTTACCGACAGAAGACGTATGTTATACAGTTTTAATCGCTACCAAAACTTTAGTGCCTACTTAAACGGGCATCTATGCCTCAAGTTCCTCCTAATGTTTACGAAGAAACACGTATATAAGTAGATGCATTAAGCATCCTCCCATCAGTCGAGGTTCATTTGAAATGTCGTATAGTCTGACATTAACAGGACGTTCGGCAGTATTACGTGCGAATTACTTCCCGCCGATTGATTTAAACAACAGGGAGAGGAGTATTGTGCTGATTGGCTGGAGACTTACAACAGCGTACCAAATATCACAGAGGCTAACAATAAAGTTCATCTGGAAATTAATGATGGAAGAAAAATTGTGGAAATAGTAACTGGTGCAGTCATATTGACGATTTAAATGCAGTTTTAAAACGGTCTAATAGGGATTGCTCTACGAGCAAATATCAATACATTTAAATCTGAAATAAAGACAAGTGCAAAATCTGACGTTAACCAGAAAGGATCAGTACTACAGCTACTGGGTTTCACAGAAGCACAGGCTATGAAGAAAGGTCGTAATAAATTCTGCAGATCCTACCAGTGAATTGATATGTTCCCTTGACCACGTCGAGTGTAACATCGCAAGAAACTCTTATCTCAACAATAGACTGATTCATACAATTTACGGATTCTTCCCATCATCAGTGGGAACAGAGTATAAGATCATTGAGAACCCTATCAACGCTAACTCCCCCCCCCCCCCCCCACTTCTCCACCAGTAACAGTACAGGCTTTGGACTATCTGGAGCTGCGTATTGTGGACTAGGATAATTGTTTATTTTCGCGGAGAGGAAATCATTACATGGCTACACCTGAATCAAAACTAGCGGTGACTTTGAACGTGCTGAAATCCAGAAGCGGTGGCGGCCTTCAACCAGCCGGACTTGTTGGAGGCAGAGTCGACAGCATTTAATTTGCCAGACAGTAAGCGTCGGGATCACAGCAGCTCCATATTGTCAACGAAGATAGGAGGGGCGTAAGGTATAAAATTAAAGTGCACAACGATCAACGCGGCACTTCAGAACAGAACAGCAGTGTCATACCACGTGCAAATTACGAGTTTCTTAAATCTGTGGGTCTGATGCCGCGCCGGCCGGAGTGGCCGAGCGGTTCTAGGCGCTTCAGTCTGGAACCGCGCGACCTCTACGGTCGCAGGTTCGAATCCTGCCTCGGGCATGGATGTGTGTGATGTCCTTAGGTTATTTAGGTTTAAGTAGTTCTAAGTTCTAGGGGACTGATGACCTCAGAAGTTAAGTCCCATAGTAGTCAGAGCCATTTTTTCTGATGCCGCGCCGTGGCGCCAATATAAGTAGCTCAGGGAATATGACGAGAGTATTATGTACCAAGAATACGTCTTTCATAAACCTATGCATCAGCCACATTTAACAAGAACGATGAAATTAGAAATGTTATCCGACGCCAAGACGCTTTAACCCTCCTATACAAGAGTTTTATATATCTTCATGGATCATCTACGAAAAGGAATGGTACTGCTACAGTGGCATCGAACCTTACATCTAATGCTTTAGCGTTCCTTTTTCATGAGACACGATATGACTTAATGGGGCTGAGATTGACCATTCCCGCAATGTAGGCATAATGTCAACTCTTAAAACGTATGCCTCTGCTTCTCCCTCGGATTCGAACGGCTTAGAAAATGCAGGATGGTTTATTGATGAGCCAGCAGATAGAACAGTGGTAGAATACTAGGGCTTTATTGCGTGTATACCCTTAAAACTGCTAATGGGATACTTTGAGGAAGAACGAGGAGTTGTTCTGAATCCTAAATAGGACTTATTCTGGTGCGGAGTGCAACAGATAGCAACTCATACATTCAAGGACCTCAGGAGGAGAACGAGATCATCATCAATAAAATAATATGGAAGATGCTACACATCACAGTACCAGATGAGCAACATTTGAAGCTTTTAAAAGTTCTGAACGCTGGTGTATATCTACCAGTATCTTTCCGTTCATGGAGGGCTTTCGAGTACCCAGTGCTACCGACTAAAAGCAAGCAAACATGACATACTAAAACCACATTTCAGCTGGAGACGTCCAGGTTCATGATACGTTCCAGACCGATAGAAGTGGGAATATGGCAACTGATTCCACCAAATTTGATTATTGCAAGCTAACTAATGCCAGAGTCTACCTGAACTCTGACTTTTTCATCTGCAGCTGGATGAAAATGTTCACAGTCTAGCATATGACATGTATGCAGGGTTCTGTGTGTCATAATACGAAGAGAAAAGATGTCTAATCAATCCCCAGAAATTCAAGGAGCTGGCTTCAATCATCGTAATACAATGCTCAAAACAGAACGATATAGTTCATCTGGACCTGAGGATGTATGAACTGAATCTGAATCTTCGGAAAATTTTCTGGAACTCAATGCAGCGTATGCTCTAGTTCTACATGACTGTGTGATTAAATACTGCCCACTCACCAGTATTGTGCAACGAGCTGTACAAATGAATAGGTGCTACACTATATCCAGAGCATTTCAAATTGGTATGTCAGGGTGTGAACATGATTGCAGATGCTCAGGGTTTCTATGATGACGAACGTAGACAGTTCATATTTAAAGATGTTACATTCATAGCACACATAGAAGCTGCCAGAATAATAGAGACATTCTCAACAAATATTCCATCACCAAGGTCTTTCTAGAATGTGAAGAGCGCAAAGTGGTTAACACATTTCTGTCATGGAATTAACTGGGATGATCCTGGCATACCCCATAAATATATGAGGACGTCGCTTCGATTATTTGACCACAGGGATACCATCACTACATGAAGGGGTAGAAGAAGATGGCATGGATACGTCGAATCTCCACTTCTGCTGCTGTTCAGTATATGAATTGTACGGGTGCCCTGCTGTCCATCGACTCAAGCAGATGTGTCAGAGTAGGGTTGCTGTGTCTGCTTATGAAAATTAAAAGTTAGTTTTAAGTTGGATGATAAATAAATGAATTTTTACCTCATAATATGTATGTATATCTTTTTAACCCTGTTCCCACTCTGATAGTATACAGTTTTACCCAGATATTATGTCAGCGGTTTTCCCTTCTTTTCTTACACATAAGCTATATGCAAACTGAAAGAGTATAAATCAGAGATCCCGCCATAAGTAAATTAAAGAGTTATTTTGTGGCAAGGATAATGTTTTGATACATTGTTAAATATCTGTACGAAACAAAGTAAGAAGCACTCTCTTCAATTTAGTAATTAATGTATCTCCACCCTTTTTGTTTCGGGAAGTTGTACCGTACTGACGTATGCTTGGATCAATCGTATCAGCATTGTTAAAAATGTGTATATTAACCGTTCATTAAAAGTATTATAAAAAGTTATTGTTCGCACAGTTATAAGTTTAACGAATATCTGTTCATCATTTCACTCGCTGCCGAGATCCTGCATCAAGAGATTCGGTGCAGGTTTGGGTCCATGCATTTTCAAATGGTAGAAGAAGAGAGTAAAGTAATCAGCTTCGCCACCCGTACCTTATCCGAAACTGAACATTCATATTCAGTTATGGAGTCGGAGGGTTTGGCTGCAATTTCGTACTTTGAAAAGTTTGAATATTACTTCCTTTGCGGTAAACATACCAAAATATATTGTGACCATCAGTCCCTATTGTTTCTGTTAATTTGTAAATTGCTACACCAATGGATTGCCAGGTGGTGTATGTATCTTCAAGAATTCGATTTTGAAATAGTGGACATAAAGGGAAACCACAACATAATGCTCTTTCTCGATTACCGCAAGGGTTAGAGGAATTTAATGATCTCTTACAGCAAGAAGGTGAAATAAGAGCTATGTTAGTGGAAGACAAAACACTCCGACCATACTATGTCCATACGTGTAAACACACGGAGCAATTATAGCAGGAAGACACACGCTGGAGTAGGGTAAGAGTGAAACATATGCAAAACGGTGAAGAAAAGTTAAAAAGGTTTTTCACTGTTCACAAAGGAGTTCTGTTACACATGAACCATCCTGAACAGGATCAATGGTGCGTGTGTTTGCAGAGGAATATGTGGCTGATCTTATCTTGTACACACACAATAAAAATGGTTCAAATGGCTCTGAGCACTATGGGACTTAACTTATGAGGTCACCAGTCCCCTAGAACTTAGAACTACTTAAACCTAACTAACCTAAGGACATCACACACACCCATGCCCGAGGCAGGATTCGAACCTGCGACCGTAGAGGTCGCGCGGTTCCAGACTGCAGCGCCTAGAACTGCTCGACCACCTCGGCCGGCGCACACACAGTACTTGGGGACATTATGACCCCGCAAAGTGCACTGGCAAAACAGGTAAATATTACTTCCCAAAGCTTGGACGAAGAGTACTACAGGTGGTAAGAAAGTGTATTGTCTGCCAGAAAACAACAAATTCTAACATCTCCAAACAGATTGAACTACATCCCATTGTGGCTAAAAAAACTCTAGATAAGGTATCTTTGGAAGTGGCTGGACGCTATCCCAGAGGTATGGCTGGTGTAAAGTATATAGTAAGTCCGTATGATATTTTCACCAAATATATGAAATTGTATACTGTACAGAACATTACAGCCTGTTCAATTATAAGAGAATCAAAGAAAATTATTTTGTAAGAGTAGGAAAACCGAAAGTCATATTAGCAGATAATGCGTCATATTTTATTGGATCTAAATGGAAAGATTTCGTAGATTCTAACCAAATCAAACACATTTTAGTATCCAAATTTCATTCCAAAGCATCTTCCATAGAAAAGGTATTTAAGGAATTCAACCGGTTTGTGAGAACCTATATACCTCATAAACATACGAAGTGCATTGAATACGTCATTCCCTTCTTACAAGCTGTTAACAACCTTCCCCATACATCAACTGGATTTACACCAAATGAGCTGATGTTCAATTGCAAACAGGTAGAAGACGACCTGAGGCGCCGGAAAATGTTACCAGGTTGAGGGTGGGGGTGTAGGTGACAGGGTTTATATAGACTCAAGCTCTGCCCTCCGATTTGGTGGGAACCTATCAGAATGTAATATTTGGGGATATTTTGGTGGACAGGTTTGGACATGTTAGTTCACACACTCAAAAACAGGAAGTAGCCACTCATGAGAGAGAGAGGGAGGAGGGAGACAGCATGCGTTTCAAAGCGAATTTTTCGGGTATCTAATATCAAAGGGTTTCCATCACCTGAGGCTTTTGTCTGGGGATTAGTGCAACATCAGATCTTGGTGCTGTACGAGAGCTGGCATGTGGTTTGGACAACAGCAGTCACGGGGTCTGAGTAGGCATAGTGCAGCCTGCGGTTGCAGGAATATACAAAGCAGCTGGCAAAGCAGCTGGGGTGTGGGCGTACAATGCCTTGTGGTCGGTGAGAAAGATTTTTAACAGTGTAATTGACATTTTTAATGATGTGTTGGAGGGAATGAATAGGGCAGTTAAAGATATAGTAAAAGAAAAAGACAAAAAGATGATTTTTGCAGATGATATGGTAATATGGGGTGATAAAGGGGTAGATGTACAGTTACAACTTGATGCATGGAAGGAAATAATGAATGGTACGGATAAAAATAAATAAAGATAAGAGTGAAGTAATGGTATTTGGAAGAGAGAAAGGGATCAACGGAAATATTACCTTGAATGGGGAACCCCTCAAAGTGGTAGAAAGTTTCAGTTATTTAGGGAGTGAAATATCTAGCGATGGAAGAATAACTAACGAAATTAATAGGAGGTCACAGAAGGGAGGCAATTTCTACCAAACAATAAAACATCTTATTTGGAATAAGGAAGTTTCAGAAAAAGCAAAACTCCTTATATATAAGAATTATTACTTCCCTATTGTCACCTTTGGTGGAGAAACATGGACAATGACAGAAAGGGACTGGAGCAGACTGCAAGCAGGGGAAATGAAACCTCTCAGAGCAGTTAAGAGAGAAACAAGAATGGGCAGAGTAATGAATGTAGAGATTAGGAAGGACGTTAAACAAGAAAGTATGCGAGAAGAAATTGAAAAGAAAAAAGAGATTAAGATGGTATGGGCATGTTAAGAGATGCATGGGCAAAGACTCCCCACAATGGAAGAACTAAAGATGGATGCTAAAAGACCTAGAGGGTGCCCAAGAACACGGTGGAAAATGGGAGTGAGAATATCTGTGGAAAGGAGAGGTGTGACCTGCCAATAAGTGGTGGAAAAAAGTGATGAAAGGACCTAGCCAAATGGAGAGGACTCGTCAGCACTCGGACCCGTCAGTAGCTGAAGCAGTATCCGGATACAGATAGAATTGTGTGCAGTGAGTTACGTTGACGGTTTTCCTTGCGCGATCAAAGAAGAAAAAGCGATTTATTTAATTGCATCTTTTCTATTAATTTTACGAGGACAAGGCCTGCATTTTCCAATGCTGCAGAGAATGATGTGGAAGGGGGATCCAACTCCTAAAAATTGAATTTTATAAATAAACGGTATATTCTTTCATACGTATTTGAATTTCCTGTCGTGAGCTCCTTCCTCTCCAGCACAGACCTGCCATTTTACAGGTGGGGGAGGGCCTTGTGTTGGCGAAGGGAGTTCCCAGAGGGGTTGTGGGAGGGGGAGGTGGAGGGTTAGGGGTCATAAATCAACATTCATGGGGTAATAAACCATTTAGCAGAACAACAGGTGAATGGGTGGTGGAGGAGGTCAATTAATCAAGTTTGCCCCTGAATGTACGGAACCCACACTAAAAAAGGGCCTGATACTGCCATTATCACAATGCCTTCAGAGTTTCTGAATCTGATTCAGGAGCTGTAATGAAATACTGTCTGGTAAAAAGGTGTTCAAACATTCAATCAGATGTTGAAATGTTTTCAATGATTGGAAATTTGCTTTGAATATAATATAACACAAAAGAAGTGATGCGCCACACTACTTAACCGAAATTATCCTAAGGACAAACACACACACCCATGCCTCAGGGAGGACTCGAACCTCCGCCGGGATCAGTCGCACAGTCCATGACTGCAGCGCCTTAGACAATTCTACTCCAGTCAGTAAGATTACAGGTCTCACTACTGGAAGCAGCAGTACATAATGCAAATTATGTTTATTGATCTTCAGGGTAATGATATTCTAGGTCCGTTGATGTTTGTATCGGTTAAAGTTCATCCAAAATTGCGCACAGATTCATAAATTACCTTCAAAATTTTCTCAACTATTCTTTTCAATCAGTTTTTCCAAATATTCAAGCAATTATTAATCCATTTCCATTTACACGTCCCTATTAATGGCGACCGTTTAAAAGCACGGAGCCGAGTGAAAAATGAACAGACCTTTCAATTCCAGAATGAGATTTTCACTCTGCAGCGGAGTGTGCGCTGATATGAAACTTCCTGGCAGATTAAAACCGTGTGCCCGACCGAGACTCGAACTCGGGACCTTTGCCTTTCGCGGGCAAGTGCTCTAACATCTGAGCTACCGTAGCACGACTCACCCCGGTACACACAGCTTTACTTCTGCCAGTACCTCGTCTCCTACCTTCCAAACTTTACAGAAGCTCTCCTGCGAACCTTGCAGAACTAGCACTCCTGAAAGAAAGGATATTGCGGAGACATGGCTTAGCCACAGCCTGGGGGATGTTTCTGGAAACGTAGTAGGTGAATATGGATTGGGGCTAAGAAATGGAAGAGGAAGCCGCCTGATAGAATTTTGCACAGAACACAACTTCATCATAGATATCACTTGGTTCAAGAATCATATAAGAAGGTTGCATACATGCAAGAAGCCTGGAGATACTGACAGGTTTCAGATAGATTATATAATGGTAAGACAGAGATTTAGGAACCAGGTTTTAAATTGTAAGACATTTCCAGGGGCAGATGTGGAATCTGACCACAATCTATTGGTTATGAACTGTAGATTAAAACTGAAGAAACTGCAAAACGGTGGGAATTTAAGGAGATGGGATCCGGATAAACTGAAAGAACCAGAGGTTGTAGAGAGTTTCAGGGAGAGCATAACGGAACAATTGACAGGAATGGGGGAAAGAAATACAGTAGAAGATGAATGGGTAGCTTTGAGAGATGAAGTAGTGAAGGCAGCAGGGGATCTAGTATTTAAAAAGACGAGGGCTCGTAGAAATCCTTGGGTGACAGAAGAAATACTGAATTTAATTGATGAAAGGAGGAAATATAAAAATGCAGTAAATGAAGCAGGCAAAAAGGAATACAAACGTCTCAAAAATGAGATCGACAGGAAGTGCAAAATGGCTAAGCAGGGATGGCTAGAGGACAAACGTAAGGATGTAGAGGCTTATCTCACTAAGGGTAAGATAGATACTGCCTACAAGAAAATTAGAGAGACTTTTGGAGAAAAGAGAACCACTTGTATGAATATCAAGAGCTCAGGTGGAAACCCAGTTCTAAGCAAAGAAGGGAAAGCAGAAAGGTGGAAGGAGTATATAGAGGGTCTATGCAAGGGCAATGTACTTCAGGACAATATTATGGAAATGGAAGAAGATGTAGATGAAGATGAAATGGGAGATACGATACTGCGTGAAGAGTTTGACAGAGCACTGAAAGACCTGAGTCGAAACAAGGCCCCGGGAGTAGACAACATTCCATTGGAACTACTGACGGCCTTGGGAGAGCCAGTCCTGACAAAACTCTACCATCTGGTGAGCAAGATGAATGAGACAGGCGAAATACCCTCAGACTTCAAGAAGAATATAATAATTCCAATCCCAAAGAAAGCAGGTGCTGACACATGTGAAAATTACCGAACAATCAGTTTAATAAGTCACGGATGCAAAATACTAACGCGAATTCTTTACAGAGGAATGGAAAAACTGGTGGAAGCCGACCTCGGGGAAGATCAGTTTTGATTCCGTAGAAATATTGGAACACTTGAGGCAATACTGACCCTACGACTTATCTTAGAAGCTTGATTAAGGAAAGGCAAACCTACGTTAATAGGATTTGTAGACTTAGGGAAAGCTTTTCGCAATGTTGACTGGAACACTCTTTCAAATTCTGAAGGTGGCAGGGGTAAAATACAGAGAGCGAAAGGCTATTTACAATTAGTACAGAAACCAGATGGCAGTTATAAGAGTCGAGAGGTATGAAAGGGAAGCAGTGGTTGGGAAGGAAGTGAGACAGGGTTGTAGCCTATCCCCGATGTTATTCAATCTGTATATTGAGCAAGCAGTGAAGGGAACAAAAGAAAAATTCGGAGTAGGTATTAAAATCCATGGAGAAGAAATAAAAAGTTTGAGGTTCGCCGATGACATTGTAATTCTGTCAGATATAGCAAAGGACTGGGAAGATCAGTTGAATGGAATGGACAGTGTCATGAAAGGAGGGTATAAGATAAACATCAACAAAAGCAAAACGAGGGTAATGGAATGTAGTGGAATTAAGTCGGATGATGCTGATGGAATTAGATTAGGAAATGAGACACTTAAAGTAGTAAAGTAGTTTTGCTGTTAGGGGAGCAAAATAACTGATGATGGTCGAAGTAGAGAGGATATAAAATGTAGACTGGCAATGGCAAGGAAAGCGTTTCTGAAGAAGAGAAATTTGTTAACATCGAGTATAGGTTTAAGTGTTAGGAAGTCGTTTCTGAAAGTATTTGTATGGAGCGCAGGCATGTATGGAAGTGAAACAAGGACGACAACTAGTTTGGACAATAAGGGAATAGAAGCTTTCCAAATGTGGTGCTACAGAAGAATGCTGAAGATTAGATGGGTAGATCATATAACTAATGAGGAGGTATTGAATAGGATTGGGGAGAAGAGAAGTTTGTGGCACAACTTGCCTAGAAGAAGGGATCGGTTGGTAGGACATGTTCTGAGGCATCAAGGGATCACCAATTTAGTATTGGAGGGCAGCGTGGAGGGTAAAAATCATAGAGGGAGACCAAGAGATGAATACACTAAATATATTCAGAAGGATGTAGGTTGCAGTAGGTACTGGGAGATGAAGAAGCTTGCACAGGATAGAGTAGCATGAAGAGCTGCATCAATCCAGTCTCAGGACTGAAGACCACAACAACAACAACAACAACAACAGATAAACAACTAAAACAAGAAATGATTACCAACATATAAATACGTTAACGGACGTGGAAGATAAACACGAACAACTTCCAGGTGAGTTACAGAACCTTGGTGAAACATATTTTCAAATTTATAAGACACAATCCCAAGTGGATGCGTCGGTAAAAAATGTGACGGACGCAGTCAGCGAGCTGCAAGACTTGTGCAGAACCGATCCTACAGAAATACAAAAGATAACTCTAAGTGTGGACCAGTTACGTTCAGAGTCAAAATTTGCCAAAAAACGAAGAGATAAGTTATGTGCAGATGTAAAGGAAATAACTGAGAAAGCTGAAGCCGGAATGCTGGGTAAGGACAGTACTCTTGCTGAAAAGGTAGCGTCGAAGTGCTTTATGTAGATACAGTAGAAGAAGATCTAAAAGAAGAAGAAAGTCAGTTTCTTGCTGAAATAGATTCAGGTTTAAAGGAAGCAGAGGAAAGGTTACGAGTCAGTATTCTGAAACTACTGACATTCCAAAACAACATTTGACAGAAAACAAATCCACGCTTTTAGAGAAGTCAGATACTGCCACTGGTTGCCCACAATACGTCGCTAGACTATCGAAGGAAAATAGCGAAGGTTACAGAATGCAACAACACTTGCCGGCAGCCGTACCTATCAATTAAGCGCTAATTCCATGCGCTGTGACAGAACCCAGCATAAACACCAGCAGTCCATATAGTAGAAGTTACCCCTAACCCAGAGATTGATACCACCGCGACTCCTGAAAACTTGAACCGGTCACGATAGGCCCCGTTCTGTGACTGGGAGAAGAGTGCGGGCACGAGCTTGAGGGCCACTAGCCTTATCCTAAACGATGAAGGTAGTGATGTGGAAAATGATCTGTATTAAACTAATGAGGATATGCAGGAAATCTTGACAGGGGGCAAGGTACAAGCTGCTATTAAATACAAAATAGTTGGTTGTCAAGAAAAAAATTTGTTTATGTTTTTTCTCATATGTTAAATATGTAACCGATACGTTTAGTGGTTGCAACCAGGAAGAATTTTACATTTATCTGTCTAGAGACGACGATACTCTAAATACAAAGCTTCGCCTTGCGCGTAGCTCACTTGTAAATAAATAAATGAACTTGTGAAACGCACGGTAGCGTGCAATGGAATACGCAACTGGTCGTGATGGAAATAGTATCAGAGCGACCAAGCGCATGTGCATGGGGGAGCAAGCTAGTAACAAACTGCAAGCGGGTGCGCGCCAGACAGGCGCTGAGCAACAACCCGCTGAGCAACAACCCGCACTAGGATTTGTAAAGCCTACTGAACAAACAGAGAGATAGAAAATTAACAGAGAATCTGTACTACAACTACTACTATCTACAAGATACACACACACACGAAGATAAGCTAAGATATTACACAGAGTGTTACAAAAAGGTACGGCCAAACTTTCAGGAAACATTCCTCATACACAAATAAAGAAAAGATGTTATGTGGACATGTGTCCGGAAACGCTTAATTTCCATGTTAGAGCTCATTTTAGTTTCGTCAGTATGTACTGTACTTCCTCGATTCACCGCCAGTAGGGTGGCCTGACGAGAATCTGCACGCAATTGTGCAATCACGTCATCAACACAGATTTTCTGTGAACGTTTGGGCAGGCATTGTTGGTGATATCTTGATTGGGCCCCATGTTATTCCACCTACGCTCAATGGAGCACGTTATCATGATTAAATACAGGATACTCGACCTGTGCTGTGAGAACATGTGCCTTTACAAGTACGACACAACATGTGGTTCATTCACGATGGAGCTCCTGCACATTTCAAGTGTTCGTACGCTTCCCAACAACAGATTCGGTGACCGATGGATTGGTAGAGGCGGATCAATTCCATGGCCTCCACGGTCTCCTGACCTCAACCCTCTTGACTTTCATTTATGGGGGCATTTGAAAGCTCTTGTCTACGCAATCCCGGTACCAAATGTAGAGACTATTCGTGCTCGTATTGTGGACGGCTGTGATACAATACGCCATTCTCCAGGGCTGCATCAGCGCATCAGGGATTCCATGGGACGGAGGGTGGATGCATGTATCCTCGCTAACGGAGGACATTTTGAACATTTCCTGTTACAAAGTGTTTGAAGTCACGCTGGTACGTTCTGTTGCTGTGTGTTTCCATTCCATGATTAATGTGATTTGAAGAGAAGTAATAAAATGAGCTCTAACATGGAAAGTAAGCGTTTCCGGACACATGACCACATAACATATTTTCTTTCTTTGCGTGTGAGGAATGTTTCCTGAAAGTTTGGCCGTACCTTTTTGTAACACCCTGTATACTCAGGAAAGGGACGCTAAGCTACGAATATAAACTTAAGCTACTTTACTAAATACATTATATCAATATATGTACAACAGTTACAAATTTAAGTACTGAAAGTGCACGTTCTAATTACACTTGATGGACAAGCAAAGACTTTCTACAGGTAAACAAGAGGGTGCTGTATAAGTGGCAAGCTGAATAAGAGGTCGCACCATGCCTCTAATACACTTTGTCTTTCAGATTTATAGGATAAGTAGAGATGCACACATGACATTAAATACGTTCTGTGATAATACGACCGCACACTGAAGTAAATGGAAACATGGTTGAATATGTGAAAATAGTATTAGTAGCCATCGAGCCACTATACACCTATGTATGAAGATTTAGCTTTAAGTTAGTGTTAAGTTTTTTCTTCCAGGGAACGATGCACCGACACGTCGTAAAGTGAAGAAAGAATAATGCTTCTAGAGTGTTGGGTGCCATAAAAACGTAACAAAGGACTGTACCGCAAGTAAATATAGTTGTAAGTTTATGATACGTATGAATGTGGTAGTGTAAAAGTATGTGAAGAAGGAAACAGTCGCTGTACGTCGCGTATCGCGATGCTGAACTAAGGTTGAGTACTACCAATTAATCAAGGGGTCGATACGTAACTACTCTGAGCGTCGACTACTCATGAAAGCATCAAGAACCTGAATTACATTGAAATTTTTATGCGCGTTTGTTAGTTATGTAAACATTGTTTTACGCTCATTATACGTAACATATCATATCGATGATACAAGTCTGTAAACCTCAGCACATGAATCTTTTATACAATGAACATAACAAATAAATACTGATCTGCACTTTTAAACACTGAATAAGTATTGGATACGATTGGTATCGTCAGATTGGAGTTGCGCTTAAAAAAACAAATTTTGTTCTTGTGATCACAGTTAAGTCCATTAACGAGACGTAATGGGCACATAAATGCCTTTCCGTGGAATTTCCACAACGCTTTAGTATGTAGATCCTTCCTGGGAAATGCTAGAGAGGCGAGGCCATGCGTAGTTGCCTGATCGGCGCGTAGAATATACAGTAGCGACTATTGTTTACTTCTTTGATTCTTTTGAACTGATAAATATGCTCCGAGAAGAAGTAATTGTAAATCTAAATGAAATGTACGTCACTTTATGCTATAAATGAAAACCGAATGAAAGTCATAGGAAGCATGTATAACCAAACAACAGTAAAATGTGTACTCATATAAGTGGAATCGAATAATGTAACGAAAACGAAATCTGAGAAAATTTACCAAAACCAAATGACAAGTAATGACCTTATGTATAAAAACAGCAGAGAATGTGTTGCAAACTATAATGAGCGACGATAATGGCATGTCAGCAAATGGTTCAAATGGCTCTGAGCACTATGGGACTCAACTTCTAAGGTCATTAGTCCCCTAGAACTTAGAACTAGTTAAACCTAACTAACCTAAGGACATCACACACACATCCATTCCCGAGGCAGGATTTCAACCTGTGACCGTAGCGGTCTCGCGGTTCCAGACTGCAGCGCCTAGAACCGCACAGCCACTTCGGCCGGCTGTCAGCAAATGAATAGAATAAGTGTATTTTGTAGCTGTATTTGTGTTTTATTATGTTATGTGTGCAGTGTGTGGAAAGGACACTACAAAAACTTTATGTGATGCAACTGCGTGAAAGACGCTCAAAAACAAAGAGCAAAAACATAAGAAACCCCGCTACAAAGTGTTAAGTGTACATGTGTTAAAACAATACGTCGGTGTGCGCGTGGTAAACTAAAAATGGCAATACTTCGTGTAACATGAATTTTCTGTACTTGACAACGTCGTAACAGCAGCATGAAATTTATCTTATCGACAGATGTTGGATGTACGTCTGGTCTCCGCACTGAATAAGTGAGTGCGACGATTTGAAATAAATTCCTCGGGCCGCTGATATGGAAACCAGTTGTCACCGCATTTCACAAAGAATCATGCCACTGAACGCGAGCTTCACGAATTTGTGCAGTGAAATCTACAGTACTGAAAATGTTAGCGCGAACTGTGACGATAACGGACGTTGGGCTGCGAGCGCATACTTCGCAAGTTAAACACGGTGCAGATGCTGGTTGACAATAGAAGCTGACATGGCCGTATAAACTGATAACCATTCAGGATAATTCCAATGGCCGAAAATAAAGGCTAAGCCCATACAGGGCAGGATTATCGAACCTCAAAGAGGGAAATAAGCTCATACACTGTGCAACTCCGTATGACGTAAGTGTGCAGTGGGGGAAAATTGTATTGAATCAAATTAATTTTTCGTTCTTATATATAAGCTACATGTAAACTGAGTAAGTTATAGACACCGACAAAGGTATATTAACAAGTTGTTTTGTGGCAAGGATAATGTGCTGACACATCGTTAAATATGTTTATGAAACAAACTAAGTAATACGCTCTTCAATTTATTTTTTCATGTATCTTCAAGGTTTTTTTCCGAGAAGTGGTAGCGCACGGACGTATGCTGGACCCATCGTACCAGCATTGTTAAAAGTGTGTATTATAATCGTTCATTATCAGTATTATAAAAAAATTGTTAGAAAAGCAATTTTTTTTTTTTTTTTTTCACAGTTAAGACGTCGACTGCTATCTGTTCGTCATTTCACTCGCCGCCGAGATCTTGCATCAAGAGGTTCAGTGCAGACAAGAATAATTTACGCAGTATCTGTAGGAGAGTTCCTGCATCGACCTTGTCACAATCAAGACTAAACACAATGGAGTTAATGAGATGTAGCATCTAATGCAAATTAAGTTTATTGAACTTGAATCTATTGATATTAAAGGTCTGTTGATATTGGTATCACTTAAAGTTCACCCTAAATTGTGCACAGATTCATAAATTACCTTCAGATTTCTTTCAACTGTTCTTTCCAATCAGTTTTTTCCAATTATTAATCAATGTCCATCCCCACCTCCCTATTCAAGGAATACAGTTTTTAATATGAAGGAAAATTATGGTTTAGCGTCCTGTAGACAACCAAGTCATTAGAGATCTCGTTCCATCTCCTACATTTTCTTTGTATCTGTCGTGAAGATCCACCATATGTATTTTACTCACAGCAGTCAAATTACTGAATTGTGTGTCTACCATATCTTCAGGTAGTTCCCACACTTGTAGCGGTACTGAACGGAACAATGTTGCATTCTGATTTTTTTTTTTCAGTTTGTATATCCATCTGAAGCCTTATATGGAGTGTTCAAAAGAAAGTGTCGAATATTTTGAGAGGTGATAGTACCCATCAAAACAAGAAAAAAAATCCATTAAATTTGGATTCTAAAATTCCCACCTCATGTGCTATGAGAACTTGTTCATCTTCGCTACTGCAAAACATATCTCTTCTATTGAAGAGCTTATAGATCTTATGCTATGCATTTTAGAGCTTATGTTTACCAAATGTTTTACTCTATTTTAGTCTATACCACCTCATCACAACATATGGAAAGTAAAGAGCATGCAGCGGAAGAGATGTGTTTCAATGTATCGAAGATAAAAAAATGCTCATTGCTGTTAAGATAATCATTTTAGAGCCCATAATTATTGGACATTTTTTCATTGTTCAGTTGTTGTTCTCTCAAAATGATCGACACTTTTTTAATACCTTACATAATTTTTACATAATTTTAACAAAATGGTGTTCGTTATTTTAAGACACCATGCCTGGATCCATTGCTTGCGAGCTTGTTAGCGATGATTAATAGTGTAATACTTAAGAACGTCTATGTTATCCTTTATTAGAAAAGCGCGTTATATTACTAAACTACAATGGACGATCTTCTGCAGTGGATTTCGGCATTATGAGGTCGTGTCTCAACACGCAACTATAGGATAACAAAGCAAACAGCACAGCTGCAATTTGAAGCATCGCCATTACCCCAAGTGGTACCAGTTTGAAAACAGTTCGTTTTGAAATAGTAACATATGTTTAAATGAGCAATGGGAATTAAAAACTATATGGAATTTCTACGAAAGCATAAAGAAAGAGGTGGCTATACAGCCATAATAATGTATCCCATAAAACCAGGAAACTGCTCCGTTTAATGCGCCAATATGTAATATTTGGATACAGTATTAAAAAATTCTAGTATCATGATTAAAACAATAAAACATGTAAATAAGTTGTAAACGTCAAGAAAAAAATCTTGAAGTAGGAAAAGTAATAAACTTACAAGCTCAGGGCCTAAAATCTGGTTTTCAGTGCGATAGCTAGTGGGGGAGGTAAGAGGTTCGAAGGTACTACTCACAAACGTAGGGTGCAGGCTTTCGAATAAAAATGAAAACTAAATGGTGTGGTGGCCCTCAGCTACGTACTCTTCGACTCAAAGTTGAAATATTAAAAGTTTTTCCTGGTTTCGTTGTCTTGGGGCTGGGATATGTAGCTGCCACATCACAAGCCGAATGCTGCTGAGTCTACAGTATACAATATGAATATGCACGTGAATCGAATGGTCAAAAGTTCCTATCACTCGACAATTGCCAATTTTGAACGTGACATACACATTTATAAATGAAAGATTGCAATTAAATAAAATCTGCAGGTACCATCTTAAGGACTTTAAATGTTGAGTACGATAGTAGAAGTACTTTTGAGAATGCGGTATATTTCTTCAAAACACTTATTGGTCCAGCAATGAAACAAAATATAAGTTGAATAACAGAGAAACAATAGATTCCTACTGCATGTAATTAGTTGTGAACAACAACATAGCTCGTGAGACATTCACTTCTAAACGCACACCACATCTCCACTGTAGAAATCACGGAAATCTCACACGTTCACAAGTCAGCACTCTGAAGTATTTGTATCTCTCGCGATCACGCGCACACCGCTCCACACTCTCCAAGTCTTTCCTGTGACCGTAAATCGCTCCTTCACTTCCACCACCCTCCGTGTCCTGTCCCATACTGACCAGACCTTCTCCCACTTCCATCCAGTTTCCCCATTCACGAGCGCTGTGATTGGCTAGAGCGCTCGCGTTATGTCTTCAAGTCAATGCACCCACACAAGCATAATGAAACACATTCGAAATATTGGATCTACATCAAAATAACTTGAAATTAAATAGATATTCCTACGGCTGGACCATAAACATGCTCTAACACACATTTTTAGGTACATAAACAAATTAAATAAACATATATCAAAGCAATAGAACAAACGTAGGCCAGTAGCCTAATGTCTCTGTGCTTTCTAAAACGCACTAAATATTTAACAAATTTCATCGTGAATAGTATATATCGGATATAAACAAAGACATAGACGAATAAATATATCTATAAGCATGCTGCTACCGTTTTTTCGTGTAACTGTGGGGTACTTATTGCCTGAAGAGATCGATAGTAATTGGCCACTTTGATATCTTATAACTCATGTACTATTCAAGTTACATGCCTGTAATTTACACCAATTTAGGTTTACACTAATAGCTTTATAAAGACACGTCGATCGACGGAATCGGATGAAGCGTTTATATATTTGAAATCCGTTGCTGGGTGTTAGCCTACTTGTATAATTTACCGTCAGAAGCTAATCTTTAAGCTAATAAAGATATTGAAAATCTGATTACACCATCATAATCGTCGTGTAAATAATAGTAATGTACATGTTTCTTTTTGAGGTATCGTGATTCATATGTCTATTATTAATTTCTATATGAACTGTGAAATGTCTGCCATTAAGGTTTCACAAAAACCGTCGTCTTTGGCACTCCTGGCGTGTCTCCTTCATCGACACAGCTTCACCATGGAATTCTCAGCCATGTGGCTGCACCTTCCTTGCTTCGACCAACGGCCTTCACCACGTGGTCGGCCTGCCGAGCGGCCCATGCCCGCCGAGCGGCCCGTGCGGCGAAGCAAAGTCCGAACTTAGAATATTTTCAGGGCGTCCCAATTCGCCTGTTACCTCACACAACTCCACTTATTAACATTCTGGCTTCTCAGAATGTTCAGAGGTAGCACCCTTCAGTTCATACAAGTACATACAAAACAGATTTAAAAGAACAGAATTAAATGATTATACGCTAGGCCCATTGTGTTTACAAGATCTTTGTAGTGGTGTGGGAGCAGCATGATTTTCGAAATAACTTAAAGTATGACAAATTATGAACGAAACGGCATATTAATTAAATGCCTGCATTTCAGTTATGCATAATCAATTTTTTGGACAAGAAATAAAATTTTAAATGCACTTCCAGTTACGTGCGATTGTGTAAGCATTTCTTATGCCACTCACTCAGCGCTAAGGCGTCTTCTTGCACTAATTTTTTTCGTCGCACTTCACACGCTCACACAGAACTTAGCACAAAGTATTGATCAACTCATATCAATGTTTTGACCAAGTGCCTCACAGAAATCGTGTCTGTCTCTGAATTCCGAGCTCCCACGTTTATCGTGACAAATCTGTCTACAACGAAACCAAAAGTAGAAACCTCTCAACAAACCATATCCCAAAACAAACCAGGATTCTCGCTAAAGATTACCTCCAGCGGAAATGCTACTTCAGGAACAAAGTCACAAGGCACACGACTGCATCACAGTAAGCTCAAATTCCCACAAGTTCTATTTAACTGACTTTAATCAATCCTTCCTACCTCCACGCACCAAAACTTGCGTGCACATACAATTACAATTTTAATGCTCTTCAAATTGACTACCAAATGTTTTGCCACACTCCTATACAAAGCATAAATCAATACATATTTTACTTAAATCCACGAGGTCACTGACCTCCACGCACCCTCAGTGCCTAGACTTTCCCTCTCTTGCACACATACAGTGCTACAATAAACTAACAAATTATTAATTAATCCCAAAATAAACATAAATTATCCCTCCAAAATTACTACCACTAATTACAGATTAGAACAACTTTTCACTTCTGCCCTTTCTATACACAACCTTAGCAATTTTAAACTTCTCTCGTTTACACATATGCGGCAGCAGCCACTGTAATGTTCTACCTTACCAACGCCAATCAGTCACTCTAAAATCACACTCCTCCTTCATATACCAATTCGTACGAACTTCGTTACACAAACTATCCCCATCCACACTATTTACTTCAGCCCTCTCTACTTTTTCTGTTAGTTCTTCCTCAAATTTCGCCGATTCACTGCCCACAGCATGCACAACTTTACTATTTCTCCCCTACAAATTATCGACACCTGCAGATTCAACAAAACTACACATCAAATCACTGTTAAACGCTTTATCTTCCTGAAATAATACATCGATGCCTAAGTCATCATCACCATAAATATTGGTCTAAGCAACCTTATTTGCTGATGCACCATTCAAATCACTACAAAAATTCACATCAGAGACCTTACTTTCCTCCGTCGACAAATTAACTTTACGTGAATCGTACATAACTTTATCCTCCGCCGCTACATTACACAACATGCTGCTACCTTTCTGAACAATTTTGAGACTTCCAGACTTTCTACATTCCACTGGAATCTGACAAATATCAGCACAAACTGCCATTTCTACACACCTATCATCCGTAGTAAACCCCGATCCTATTTTATATTAATTCTCACATTCATACTCTGACAAACGTTTTAGATCCACACATTCATCAGTTAGTTTCGTTTCGCCTTCATTCATGACTAGAAACGCGTAAATCCCTTTCTCTGAAGTATCAATACCAGTGGCTTTTACATCATTACATTAATTACCATTACTCTGTTCCTTTAAACAGAAATCATCTACCTCTGCCAATACATTTTTAACTCCAACTGCTGGCGAGATCAACGCTAAGCCTCCCTTAGTAATATCGACGCTTTCCGCCTAAGCACAATCACCCTCACTCACTTGCAGTTGGCAAGATCCAAGCTATGCCGCCTTCACTAACATCGACGCTTTTCGCCAACTCTCAAATACTTGCTCCTACAACACTTTCCTTACTGCAATTGCTACTGTTTGCTAATACCTCTTCAGATCTTTCCACACAATTTGCTTTCACAAAATTCATCTCCTCTTTAACTTCTTTTTAAACCACTGAATCTTTCCATTCGTCACCATTCACACACGCATTCATTACACATTCACAACTTACATCATCCCCCGCAAATTTATTCCCATTACTTTTTCTTAAATCTCTCACAAATCTATGCTTCCGCCGTTCGCGCCTGCTTTTATCGAGAGAGCCACCTATATAGCCTTCCTCTTTAACATACTCCATATTACATATTTGTTGCCTTTCTCCAAACCTATCAACATTTCTACCATTACCATTGTCTCCCATCCTTTTCATCGCCAGTTCAGATCGCCACCCTGGGCCTGAGATGTGGCGCACATCAGTTTCCAGACCGGTTCTTACTCGATTTCACTTCACTCGAATTTCTCCCGTGAAATCTGCGTTCTTTACTTGGGTTCCGTTCACGGAAGTTATCACTCCAGTTTGTTCTCCGACCATTCTGCTCACTTCAGCTACTATCTCCCTGAGAATTCCTTTGATTTCTCTCACGATTATTATTTTGGTGGTGATTATTTGGATTCCCATTTTGATAACTACCACATGGATTGCGCTAAGGTATGAACTTCAGAGCCCTCTCTAATTTTTCTACAAATTCTAGAAATTCGTCCATAGAATCACATGGACTATGGACAAGATCCCACTGAAAATCTTCGGGTAATCGCCTTTTCAACGTGGTGGTTTCCGTTAAAACCCGGCATAAGCTTGCCAAGTTGGCACTTGCAAAAATCTCTCATTGTCCATTTACCATACCTGTAACTCAGTCCATTTAAAAATTAATTTTGGATCTGTCAGTTGAGCATTGCTAAAAAAATTTATTCAAAAACGCTTTTCGAACTCTTCATACGATTCGCACGAACTATATTTAACATTTGCACAAGACTGAGGGTCTCCCTCCAAATGCCGTTTAACGTATTTTATTTTAGCTTCGTCCGACATGCCATGAACAAAAGCAACCCTACGCACAGCCAAGAAATTTACTGGGAGATATCTTCCGTCATCTGTGTAGCATTTCACAGATACGGTATTTGCCTAAGGGATATTTATAACCGGCATGGCCTGTTGGGAGGCTAACGGACTTAAATCGCTTTTTATCGGTTGCATTTGTTTTTTAAATCCATTTTCACTGGTGATACTGGACTCTATTTTATCTTTAATTTTGCTCACTTCTTTCTCCCCAACACCTACACGATTGGCAATGTCAGTAATTGCTAAATTTATATCGCATTTATGAGCATCTTGCGCTTTTATACAGTTGCTTACCTTGTCCCCAAGTTCTGTGTGTATCTTATCCATTTTTCCCCAATATGTTTTTCCATCTTTTTCCACTGATTCGATTTCAGATTTTACTATTACAACTTTGTCTGTAATTTTCCCCATATCCACTCGGACGCACTTTAATTTATCATCAATTGCTTTTACAAGGTTACCCATTAATTTTTCAACTTCCTCTTTCGCAGCAAAACCTATTTCAGCTCTCATTGTACCCTTATCAGTCCGAATTGTATTCCTAACTGTTTGCAGTGTGTCCATATCTGTTCGAATTGTACTGATATTATTTGCCATTCACTGGATCATTTACATTAGCTGATACAATATATCTCCCCCACATTCATTCCCCTTGCCTGAATTCCTACTAGTTACACTGTCCATTCCGTTCAAGGACTTGGAAGAGCAGTTGAACGGAATGGACAGAGTCTTGAAAGGAGGATACAAGATGAACATCAGCAAAAGCAAAACGAGGTTAATGGAATGTAGTCGAATAAAGTCGGGTGATGCTGAGGGAATTAGATTAGGAAATGAGACACTTAAAGTAGTAAAGGAGTTTTGCTATTTGGGAAGCAAAATAACTGATGATGGTCGAAGTAGAGAAGATATAAAATGTAGACTGGCAATGGCAAGGAAAGCGTTTCTGAAAAAGAGAAATTTGTTAACATCGAGTACAGATTTAAGTGTCAGGAAGTCGTTTCTGAAAGTATTTGTATGGAGTGTAGACATGTATGGAAGTGAAACATGGACGATAAATAGTTTGGACAGGAAGAGAATAGAAGCTTTCGAAATGTGGTGCTACAGAAGAATGCTGAAGATTAGATGGGTAGATCACATAAAAAATGAGGAAGTATTGAATGGAATTGGGGAGAAGAGGAGTTTGTGGCACAACTTGACAAGAAGGAGGGACCGGTTTGTAGGACATGTTGTGAAGCATCAGGGGATCACAAATTTAGCATTGGAGGGCAGCGTGGAGGGTAAAAATCGTAGAGGGAGACCAAGAGATGAATACACTAAGGAGATTCAGAAGGATGTAGGTTGCAGTAGGTACTGGGAGATGAAGAAACTTGCACAGGATAGGGTAGCATGGAGAGCAGCATCAAACCAGTCTCAGGACTGAAGACCACAACAACAACAACACTTTCGCGCTCTGATTTCGGACTAACCGGCTCACTTCCGTTTTCAGAATTACACATACTGTGTGACTGTTTTATATTCGCGAGATATATAAGTGGAACTTGAACTTCAGAGTCATGAAATATCTCACTATTTGCGCAGGCACATATCTGATGTGAGATGGTTCCCTCTGCCATGGTGGCGCCGTCGGTTGTAGTGGAAGACGACATTGAAGACTGCTCTGGAGTACTCGAAGACGCTGCCGTGGTACTGCTGTTGAACTGCGTCCGCCTCTGGAAGAGTGAACCTCTCCCCAGGTCTCCACCATACTCACCGACGATGACTATCTGGGGCACTGCAGAGCCGCGATTCATTGCTGAACATAGTGCAAGCCATTCATCAGCAGTCCAATCTTCATGGCCACGGAACCACTCTAAACGAAGCGCATATGTGCTGTCTTAGCGGAAGCCTACACATGGGATGGTAATTCCCTAGTCTGACTGTTACCAGTGTCTGACAAATTGTACGGGATGACTCGAATGTTCATTGCTTGTTCTCGGATGGAGAACAGAATTGTGAAGTGTTGTGATGTGTCTGGTGCACAATACGGCGATCCTCCATTGTGGCAGTTAAATTTGGTCGACCGGAACCTTAACGATGACTAAGCTTACCCTCATATTCCCTTGCAGTCCAACATAGGGATACTGTCACATCTGAATGTCCCAGAAATCTCTACTTATTTGGATATTGCATCATCTGACGAAGAGACCAAATGGAAACCCACAATGAAATCCCTTCAATCTATGTCACACGCTGATAACGCTGTCCAAGACAAGTACCCGTTATCTACCTGTCTTTTGCAGCGATCACTGAAGGTCAGACGTTGTTCGTGTTCCCTGTACACCCCAACACGAATGGTAACAATATTAAACACGAACAAAGCTAATGCACTCTGGTGGTAGTTAAACTTGCTCGACTGGAACCTTCACGATGATAAAGCCTGCCTCCAAGTTCCCATGCAGTACAACACAGGGATACTGTCACATGTGACTGTCCCAGAAATCCCCACTAATCTGAATATTATATGATCTGACGAACAGATCAAATGGAAACCCTACCTGCCATAGAGAATTGCAACTCTTTTCATTTACATACCTATTGAGGGTTTGTACGTGTACAAAGTCACATTAACATCCGAACGTCTCTTATTGGTGTTCCTCATTTTTTTTTTTTTTTTTTTGGCAGGCAGTGTATATGTTTTATCATTTGCATTATATTACTATTATTTTTTAAATAAGCCACTATTAAACACTGCCTTTTTCTATGATATCTTCCTAGATTTTAAACTGTTATGGTGTTCTGTTTGTCTAACGCACCCTCATTGCGGTTTCTCAGTTTTTCTTTAGAACCTGTATTACCAATTTATTATTCACGTATTTATTGGCACTTGAGAACAGCCTTGTTTCATGTCGCATGTCGAAACCTCTCGTACAGAATAAAACGCGAGCTGTTCTTTTCTTCATTAAGGTATCTTATTAACAGGTATCTGATTTGACATGGAAATATTAATATAATTTGTGCTATTTGTTTTTTTTTATAGTTCATGCAAGGTGCTAATGCAGTAGAAGATGTGTATTTGCATATACAGCCAGGTTTATCTAATTTGAATACGTTTCGTGGGGTTGTGAATTCTGTAGAATGATAGGATAACGTCGCCAACAGCATTTCCGGTGGCTTCCATGTGAAGGCGCCACGCCTTTAAAATGCAAATCACTGCGGAATGAGTTTTCGGTTTCCCCAAGCGTTGGGACGACGTCATGAGCCGAAAATAAATAACAGCTCCACGATCCACAACACAAAGAATCTTCTGTTATCTGTAAAGGTACAGAGTAAAAAAAAATAGAAATAAGGAATATGTATAATTTGTGAGATTATTGCTAAGACAGCTGACCGTACGTCTCAGGATGACTTGATAAAGAGAAGGGATCTACCAGTTATAAAAGCTTTCCGGTTTAGCATTCCATAGACGCTCGATAGTACTTTTTAGGGATCACACTGCTTAGAAACGACGATGATCCTAGCAATATGTAAAGACATATGTATCACCATTTTTCTGTAAACAGAAATTGCTTACTTTGCGTTATAAAGGATGGTGTCCTACTGGTACTACACAACTACTAGAAAGGTATGACGCTTTCCACGTTAGGTTCGCAGGAACTCCGTTGCGTTCTTGAGAATTAAATTCCGCCAAAAGTCAGCTGTTTGAGAGAATTCAATGGAAACCTGGATCCAGGGTACGACCTGCTCGTCGTCGTCTTCGTCATATTCCGTACAGGGATCAGGCGTCTGGCTGTTCTGTGTTCAAGAAGTTTATGCTCATCGTTTCCTTCGTCGATCTACGTCTCTGTTTCCTTCAGCGCTGTAGTTCAGGATTTTCTTGTTCAATCTTTCACCAGTAAATCCCAGGCTCTTTAAAGAATCGAGCTTCAGTGTATAAAACAGCTTCAGGGAGAAAAAGGTTAGAAAAGGTTTGAAGTTATGCTTAAAGTTTGTTGGGAGTTACTAAGTGCCCTTATTATGAAACACTGGACGAACGTAGTCTGAGTAATTGACGTTCCGTTATCAGTAAAAGCAAGTTTTTCACGCACATCAATGTTTATGATGTCATATATCGTGAACTATGTGCTGTACAGCAATAAAACTTTGCAGGCGTATTCAGGGATGTACAGTATGCAGATACTGTTTGCAAAGGGTGTTGTGAATCGAGGTAGTGGTAAATTAGTAATAAATTAAAACGTCATTCGTGAAGTTTTACTGCGCTACACTCTAAGTAGAAATTAGTTTTTCATGCGTCTAAACCTCCATGACGTCATTTCTTCTGAACTTTGTGTCGCACAAAGATACAATTTTTCAGGTAAACTGAGTGACCTACGCGCGTACTGTTTACAAACTGTGTTGCAAATAGAAGCAGCAGAGAAGAAGTAACAAAATAAGAAAGTTTTTCTGCATGAACAGCAAAAATGTAGTAAGTGATAATCTTTTTTCTCTTTTCATCATTTTATGGAGGGTGTCAGCGACAAAAAATTGCGCAAAGGCTTTAAATCATGTGTAAAGTTTGTTGGATGTCTCAAATACTGGATGAATAAAGTCCGGATATTTGCGCGCCGTCAGTTGCGCTGATTGTAATATGTCGTTTTTTATGTTAAGCTTTTAACATAAGATTACACCGGTTAATGAGAAGGTTATGACAGCATTAAATTTTTACGGGTTTTGGGATAGTCGCTTAGTATTAGAGATGTCTAGGATATATTTTTTTGTAATGAGCGGTTCAGCAGAATTAATTTTAAAACTAGGTATCCAGTCTGTTCGTGACATCTGTCATCTACTCCAGTGCGTAGAGTACTACGACCTGCTTTCTTATACATGTTTATATATCTTGTATATCAGATCGAACAACATCAAGTATCGGAGCCAGAAACTGTGGGTGATGGTCAACCACAGTCTCTCATTTAGGGAAAGTTTTTACCACATGTGACTCTCACCCACAGTTGCTGACTTCTTAAACATAGGGAAATAGTTGACTTTGATGTTGTAGGATATAAAAATTGGTTTATAATCTGACATCCATGATAGAAGTGAGTTAAATTCTAGATAGGACGCAGATATGTAACCTCATCACGATTTTTGTCCAGCCGCGCTTGGATACATAGTACTAGGGTGATGTCACAACAGCCTATCAGCCACCTAGCAGGTGAATAGGTTTAGTATGTTGTTCTCTAGTAGCATCACAAAAGAAGGTATACTGTAGTGGAAGGAAGGTGAGAGCTGGCCGACCATTTACAAAGCATCAAACGCCAGTATTGAATCATTTGATAATTTTGAATCGCTTATTGCAGAAGCAGCACTTCTCTACTTTTTGACACTGTATGAGCTATTCACATTTTCGTTATTACAGAGTCAATACCTACAGTTTTATGCAGAAAGAACACATCTAGCTTATATCGATGGCCTACAAACAGGATGAAAAATATCAGTGTAGCGCAGAAACGACATTTCCTCTAGGGAAGTGTTGTTTCTGCTCTAAATATACCCAAAGCATTCTACTACAGGCAACTCACCATTAATCTAGATAATATTAACAATATGGACCACCACAGCAGAATTTTATCTATAGCGAGCAGCGGATGCCAAGAAACTTTTGGATGAAATTTGCTCTTTTATCTTAGACAACATAAGTAGTGGGTTACCAACTTCTACCAAGTACCTACAAATATTTTCTGATGGGGCTCCCAGTCAGAACAAAAATAACACTGTTGTTAGATTTTTTCAAACCCTCATTGCTTCTGGAAGATTAGAAATTGTACACCATTATTATCCCTTATGAGGACATTCTTTCATGCCATGTAATTGCTTAGAACAACAATAAACGATTTACTGTTAAATTGGTTTAGGCAGCAGACATTTTCTATTTGGGTAATTGGTGGCCAAGATACTTTAAGAAATCAGTACTTTCGGTGAAGTCTAAGGGAAGAAGAATGAAAAAAGATGAAAAATTAACATTCCATGTATTTGAATTTGTGGTGTTTTAATATGAAGAGGATCATATAAGAGGAAAGAAATTCGTTAATGAACTGCTTGTTCATGATTTTAAACTGCTGCTTTCTAAAATCAGCCGTCCATTGTTGCCATCCACAGGGCTATGTGGAAGAAAATGAGAAGAAATTGACGTAAGGAAATCGCAGCCATACATACTAACAGAATGTAGTGACTTTTTATAATGACTACTAGCTACACCCTCAGAAACAACTGGTAACAAATTATGTTGATAAAGCTCAGTACATAGATGATATTTATTTATCTTCTCATTCTATTGTATGATGTAATGGAAATGTCATTAAACTATTTTATTTTTATTTCAAAGAACCTGTTCTGTGTCGAAATTTGTGAGTCATAAATAATGGTAATTTTTTGTTACTAAGATCGCATGACTTAGGATAGGAAGAGTGAGTCCTATAAACTGTTATCAGTTTAAAAGTTTTCTGTACTGAGAATAAAGTTTATAAATTCATTACAGATTATTGAAACCGATTTATTGCCTTTTATTTTCCAAGTTACTACCGTTTACTCCAGAAACAGCGCTCCTTCATCACTTTCAAAAAATAGTGTAGGCATTCGTATTGGTCTCATCGAACAAGTTGTAAAAATAATTGCATTCAGTAACAGATAACTCGAAAAAAGTCCATAGCTTTCCTCACTAGGTTATTCCTCACAATTTTTTTTTAATTCCCGGAAAGTGTGGCTGAGTGAAAAGTATTGTTTCAAATATAAACGATTTATTCATTCCCGGCATCTTGAGCAGATGAGGCAGCCACAAGGTTGGAGTTACGTACTCATCTTCTGCTGCGTTGTCGATGGCGGCTGCCATGCTGGCCGTGGCGGTAGCGGCAGTGGCGTCGTAACAGGTATTTGTCCAAGTGGCATGACCTGCGGCGAAGCGGCAGCAATTGCAGGTCCAGCGTCGGTAGGTGAACGTGGCTGAGCCCTCCTTGGTGACCTAGATCTTTTTCACGTGATATGTTCCAGACATTCAGTGAAGGTTCCCCGGACTGTTCCTTCAGACGTTTGTAGGTCTATTGTTAGGTTCCTATTGCAACAAGGCTCTTGAGTTAGCGTAACAGTTACCAGTATTTAACAGGCCACTAGGTAGGATGGAGAGAAGAACGCTGGGTTCTTCTGTGACGAGATGTATTTGGTGTTCCACTGGCAATTTTGTCGACAAGAAAAATCTCACAAACAGAACGTTAACAATTTAGAAAAGCAAACAAGTTACAATTGTCTTTATACAACTCGTAACTGAAACTTCAAACAACGTCTAACAGTTAGGCTTCAATAATGTCTAACAAATGTTAAAATTACGAAAACGTGGTGAGGTAGTAAAATTAGCGGACCCCAAAAAGGATCCTGAAAGAACACTACAAAGCAAGACGTACAGTATGTTTCAAAAAGAATATACTTGTTTTGAACACATATATTTATTAAACTGTAAGATTTACTACTATGAAACTTGGGTCACATATTTAAGAAGGTCTCAAGTTTAGAACACAGATATTCAATATGTCCTCCATCACGTTGATACTCGAATTCCTCCCATACTCGGGTAAACACGTCCATGGTCACTTATGTTATGGCAGTACGGATACGGTTCATCAACTGTTCTAGGTTCTGTGGTAGTGTTCGTGCATAAACAGTGTCCTTAAGGAAACCCGACAGGGAGAAGTCACAGGGCGTCAAGTCTAGCGACAAATCTCATACAGATCATGCACTTGGCGACTCCAGTTAGGGGAGGTAAGAAAAAAAGTCCAAAAATGAAATTGTCCTCGTTCAGCCTCGTCAACAATGATTTTTGTAACATAGTAGGATACTGCCAATCGTTAAACGTGTTTCCATCAAAGAAGGCAATGATGTTTGGTTTGTGGGGCACCCAATCACGCGATTATCAGCGCCCGTACAAATTCCCAATCTTTACTCAGTCCATGAATGATGATGACAACACAAGCATCCAGTCCGCGGGAGAAGAAAATCCCCAACCCGGCCGGGGACCGAACCCGGGACCCCGTGATCCATAGAGAGCAAAGCTAGCCACTAGACCACGAACTGCGGACATTCAAAGAAGAATGGGCCGTAAAAAGTTGAGTTGGATATCGCACAAAATCCGTACATTTCAATGTGCGCGTTCTGTAGGCCCCAAATTCGATCTTCCTGTTTGTTTACTTTACCATTAAGTTGGATGGTTCAAATGGCTTTGAGCACTATGGGACGTAACATCTGAGGTCATCAATCCCCTAGAACTTAGAACTACTTAAACCTAACTAACCGAAGGACATCACACACATACATGCAGGGGCAGTATTCGAACCTGCGACCGTAGCAGTTGCGCGGTTCCAGACTGAAGCGCCTAGAAACACTCGGCCACACCAGCTGCCATTAAGTTGGAAATTCATCACTGAACACGACGCGTTGTGCGAAAATATTATCGTTATCGGTAGCATTGTAAACTTCGTCAGGAGATTCCCCACATTTGCGCTGGTCGTCGTCACGTAGAGCCTGTAACAGCTGTAGCTTGTACGGCTTCATAACCAACCGACGTCTTAAAACAGGCCAAACTGTTGTTGCAGGCAGTTGTAACTCTGGAGGCCAAATAAAACACAAACAAACATATAAAAATCCCGCCGGCCCTTGTGGACGAGCGGTTCTTGGCCCTTCAGTCCGGAACCACGCGGCTGCTATGGTCACAGGTTCGAATCCTGCTCGGGCATGGATGTGTTTGATATCCTTAGAGTAGTTAGGTTTGCGTAGTTCTAAGTGTAGAGGACTGATGGCCTGAGATGTTAAGTCTCGTAGTGCTTAGTGCCATTTGAACCATTTTGAACAAAACTCCCGACTGGCACGACAAATTGATTTTGAGTTGATTTTGTAGGACTACGTTGGTAAGCGGTTTGTATTACTGTGGCATTTTTATCAGTAACACAAGGGTGGCTAGATCTTTCTCCTTTTCTTGTACATGCTGTGTTTACAGCCTGTCGATATTATCCACGATTTTTTCATCCATTCAGAGAATCTATTTGGTACCTCAACCTAAGACAGTTTGCACAGTAATCACCGAATTCCATTTTGCAAACTGGAGAAAAAAAATGAGTTCTGCTGCGGAGTAGCCATTGGGCAACACGTGACGGTAACCAAGCAAACAGATAACAACGGACATCTAGCGGCCACGAATACAGACTAGACAATGCATTCGTTCCTCCAATAACAGAGCCGTGTGGCAGCGATCGGTAGTTTCAACAACATAATACTCTGTAGTACATATATTCTTTTAAAATACCCCGCATAAATAAGTTCAAAGTCAATTGTAGCGGCAGCGTGCGAATGACAGCTAGGATTAACGATCGTAGAAATTAGTAAGTGACAGACCGAATACACTGTATGGGCTACGAAACGCCGAACCGCTCGCATGTACTCCGCAGGTGCGTCCCCTGCTTACTCGGATAATGCCGCGTCACAGTTGTTATCGCTCCATACAGGAACACACCCCTAGTTTCGGAATGTACTGCTTTGTCGTCCTTAAAGAGCAGGCAGCGCCCTCTTCTCAAAGTCTGGCGGCCGCAACTGATGATCCTCGTAACTACACTCCTGGAAATTGAAATAAGAACACCGTGAATTCATTGTCTCAGGAAGGGGAAACTTTATTGACACATTCCTGGGGTCAGATACATCACATGATCACACTGACAGAACCACAGGCACATAGACACAGGCAACAGAGCATGCACAATGTCGGCACTAGTACAGTGTATATCCACCTTTCGCAGCAATGCAGGCTGCTATTCTCCCATGGAGACGATCGTAGAGATGCTGGATGTAGTCCTGTGGAACGGCTTGCCATGCCATTTCCACCTGGCGCCTCAGTTGGACCAGCGTTCGTGCTGGACGTGCAGACCGCGTGAGACGACGCTTCATCCAGTCCCAAACATGCTCAGTGGGGGACAGATCCGGAGATCTTGCTGGCCAGGGTAGTTGACTTACACCTTCTAGAGCACGTTGGGTGGCACGGGATACATGCGGACGTGCATTGTCCTGTTGGAACAGCAAGTTCCCTTGCCAGTCTAGGAATGGTAGAACGATGGGTTCGATGACGGTTTGGATGTACCGTGCACGGTGTCCCTAATTTGCTGGGAAGTGGCGGTGCGGTCCCCTACGGCACTGCGTTGGATCCTACGGTCTTGGCGTGCATCCGTGCGTCACTGCGGTCCGGTCCCAGGTCAACGGGCACGTGCACCTTCCGCCGACCACTGGCGACAACATCGATGTACTGTGGAGACCTCACGCCCCACGTGTTGAGCAATTCGGCGGTACGTCCACCCGGCCTCCCGCATGCCCACTATACGCCCTCGCTCAAAGTCCGTCAACTGCACATACGGTTCACGTCCACGCTGTCACGGCATGCTACCAGTGTTAAAGACTGCGATGGAGCTCCGTATGCCACGGCAAACTGGCTGACACTGACGGCGGCGGTGCACAAATGCTGCGCAGCTAGCGCCATTCGACGGCCAACACCGCGGTTCCTGGTGTGTCCGCTGTGCCGTGCGTGTGATGATTGCTTGTACAGCCCTCTCGCAGTGTCCGGAGCAAGTATGGTGGGTCTGACACACCGGTGTCAATGTGTTCTTTTTTCCATTTCCAGGAGTGTATTTGGTACCTCAACCTAAGACAGTTTGCACAGTAATCACCGAATTCCATTTTGCAAACTGGAGAAAAAAAAATGATTTCTGCTGCGGAGTAGCCATTGGGCAACACGTGACGGTAACCAAGCAAACAGATAACAACGGACATCTAGTGGCCACGAATACAGACTAGACAATGCATTCGTTCCTCCGATAACAGAGCCGTGTGGCAGCGATCGGTAGTTTCAACAACATAATACTTTGTAGTACATATATTCTTTTTAAAATACCCCGCATAAATAAGTTCATAGTCAATTGTAGCGGCAGCGTGCGAATGACAGCTAGGATTAACGATCGTAGAAATTCGTGACAGACCGAACACACTGTATGGGCTACGAAACGCCGAACCGCTCGCATGTACTCCGCAGATGCGTCCCCTGCTTACTTGGACAATGCCGCGTCACAGTTGTTATCGCTCCATACAGGAACACACCCCTAGTTTCGGAGTGTACTGCTTTGTCGTCCTTAAAGAACAGGCAGCTCCCTCTTCTCAAAGTCTGGCGGCCGCAGCTGATGATCCTCGTAACTAGCATCGTGTCGTTCTCGCACAACGAAAAGTGAACGTTTCTGCTGGAAACAGAACGTACCGCATCGGACCGACTACCGAGCCATACAGGTCTATCGATAGCGCCCTGAGCCTTTTAGGACAAGCGATCCTGTGCACTCTAAGTAGTACTTTAAGTACTGATGAAAAAAACGCACCGGCTAAACACAATACCGATTTTTTAACTTCGGAACAAAAAAAAAAAAAAAGGATCTGGTAACAAGACTAAACACGAACGATACTAATGAACTATGATGGCCGTTCTAACGGTCTCACATAACTGCAGCTCTAATCATTTACATACCTGCCAATAGTATGTACAAAGTTACATTGACCATGTCTTCTGGGTGCTGCTTATTTTTTTCAGGCAATGTATTATAAAAGTTGGTAAATTTTTAATTGTAAATATAAAACTAAAAGCATTTAACAGGAAGAGGTCGTGAGATATACGCTTTCAAATGAAAAGTAGTGAAATATTACCGTACTGCTGGTGCAGGTAAGCTAGATGTATACAGTTTATTGACAGTGTCCTGACCGAGGACAATTTAGTTACGGATCGGCTAAAGTCGGTCGCCTCCTGACCACGATTGTTTCTTGTATGGCCGCTGCCAATATTGGTAATCCGAACTGTGTACCGTAGCTACTATGACGAGTTTGCCGTGCCGTACCGAATCGTAGCAGATATGTAGTGGCAGCACTGCGTGACGAAAGCCCCCCCCCCCTCCCCCAACACACACACACACACACACACACACACACACACACCACCCTTGCTATCAGCATGGCTGTTCATCAAATGAACGGCAGTCTTTGATAAGCCTGAGGATTCCTGTGGCTGATGCTCTCTTTGACTTACACGAGATATACTCCTACTTGAAACTTCCTAACAAATTAAAACCGTGTACTGGACCGGGACGCTGTCAGTACCTCCAGCTAAACCTCCACAGAAGTTTTCCCGCATAACTAGCGGGACTAGCGCTTCTGAGAGAAAGAATATTGCGGGGACACAGCCTATAGGAAGTTCCAAATCAGCCCGCACTCCGCTGCAGAGTGGAAATTAATTCTGGATTTTATCAATTGCTTTCACACGTGTTCCTCTTCTCTTGATGGCCCTCGAGTGCAGCAGCTTGACGTAACACAGACTTTGCCGGGCACACAAGAGTGAGCACTATGTGACTTAACATCTTAGGTCATCAGTCCCCTAGATCTTAGAACTACTTAAACCTAACTAACCTAAGGACATCACACACATCCATGCTCGAGGCAGGATATGAACCTGCGACCGTATCAGTCCATAGGTTCCGGACTGCAGCGCCTAGAACCGCACGGCCACCGCGGCCGGCTCTAAGTTCGGAACAATTGGTAGTTTGCTTGGTCTCGTTGATAACAGTTTGTTTTATATTTGTTACTAACAACTGTGTAAAAACGGTATATCAGTGTACCATGGCAGCGGTGCTCAAATTTTTGAATTGTAAATAAAGCTTTTTTCAAAAACGAATCTTTATTTGCAAAATTATTCACTTGTTACTGAAAATACGAAACTCGATCAGTGTAGTTTTAAATAAAACGCTTACAGTTAAAAACGAGCAACAAACGCATCACATAAGAATGGCTACAGCATTGTTTTGCAAGACTTGCCTCCATCCCGTCTGTACATCTTCCGAAATTGAACAAAATGCTTTCTCTGAGACTTACTTTGAACAATTAGTTCATGAGCCCACACGAATTGTAAATGGTTGCGAAAATACACTTGACCTCTTAGCCACAAATAATCCTGATGTAATAGAGGGCGTCGTGACGGATACAGGGATTAGTCAACACAAGGTCGTTGTAGCCAGGCTCGAAACCATATCAACCAAAACCACTAAAAATAAACGCAAAATATATCTGTTTAAAAGATCAGATAAAAATTCGCTTGATGCCTTCCTAAGAGAGAGTCTTCATTCCTTCCAAGCTAATTATGTAAGTGTTGACCAGATATGTCTCAAAGATACAGTATCGACAGCAATAGATAGATTCATACCGCATAAGTTAATAAGAGACGGGACTGATCCACCATGGTACGCAAAAACGCGTCAGAACACTGTTGCAGAAGCAACGAAAAAAGCATGCCATATTCAGAAGAACACAAAATCCCCAGGACTGGCTACGTTTCACGGAAGCTCAAAATTTAGTGCGGACATCAATGCGCGATGCTTTTAATAGTTTCCACAATGAAACATTGTCTCAAAATATGGTAGAAAACCGAAAGAGATTCTGGTCGTATGTAAAGTACACCAATGGCAAAACAATAGTCAATACCGTCACTGCGCGATAGCGATGGAAATGTTACCGATGATGGTATCACTAAAGCGGAGTTACTAAGTACAGTTTTCCGTAACTACTTCATGAAAGAAGACGAATGAATATTCCAGAATTCGAAACCAGAACAGCTGTTAGCATGAGTGACATAAAAGTAAATATCTTAGGTGTTGCGAAACAACTCAAATCACTTAAGAAAGACAAGATGGTATACCAATCAGGTTCCTTTCAGAGTATGCAGACACAATAGTTCCTTTGCAAGCAATCAATCGCTCACTTGACGAAAGGTCTGTTCCTAAAGACTGGAAAGTAGCACAGGTCACACCAATATTCAAGAAAGGAAATAGGAGTAACCCATGGAATTACAGACCCATATCACTGACCTCTACTTGCAGTAGGATTTTGGAGCATATACTGTGCTTGAACATTATGACTCACCTTGAAGAAAATGACTTATTGATACATAACCAACATGGATTCAGAAAATATCGTTCTTGTGCAACACAGCGAGCTCTTTATTCCCATGAAGTGATGAGTGCTGTCGACAAGGGATCTCAGATAGATTTCATATTCCTAGATTTCCAGAAGGCTTTCGATACCGTTCCTCACAAGCGATTATTAATCAAATTGCGTGCATATGGAGTATCGCCTTAGTTGTGTGACTGGATTCGTGATTTCCTCTCAGAAAGGTCACAGTTCGTAGTGATAGACGGTAAATCATCGAGTAGAACAGAAGTGATATCTGACGTTCCGCAAGGTAGTGTCATAGGCCCTCTGCTGTTCCTGATTTACATAAATGATCTAGGTGATAATCTGAGAAGCCCCCTTAGATTGTTTGCAGATGACGCTATAATTTACTGTCTAGTAAAATCAGCAGACGATCAATTCCAATTACAAAATGATGTAGAGAGAATTTCTGTATGATGCGAAAAGTGGCAACTGGCACTAAACAAAGAAAAGTGCGAGGTCATCCACATGGTTACTAAAAGAAATTCGATAAATTTTGGGTATACGATAAATAACACAAATCTACGGGCTAACAATTCGACTAAATACCTAGGAATTAGAATTACGGGCAACTTAAATTGGAAAGACCACATAGATAATACTGTGGGAAAGGCGAAACAAAGACTGCGCTTTGCTGGCAGAACACTTAGAAGATGCAACAAACCCACTAAAGAGACAGCCTACACTACACTTGTCCGTCCTCTGCTGGAATATTGCTGCGCGGTGTGGGATTCTTACCAGGTAGGACTGACGGAGTACATCGAAAAATTGCAAAGAAGGGCAGCTCGTTTCGTGTTATCGCGCAATAGGGGGACAGTGTCACTGATATGATACACGAGTTGGGATGGCAGTCACTGAAACAAAAGCGGTTTTCTTTGCGGCGAGATCTATTTACGAAATTTCAATCACCAACTTTCTCTCCCGAATGCGAAAATATTTTGTTGACACCCACCTACGTCGGGAGAAATGATCATCATAATAAATTAATAGAAATCAGAGCTCGAATGCAAAGATTTAGGTGTTCCTTTTTCCCACGTGCCATTCGAGAGTGGAATGATAGAGGAGTGGTTCGAATGAAAATGGTTCGATGAACCCTCTGCCACGCACTTAAGTTTGAATTGCAGAGTAACCATGTAGATGTAGATGTACGGTAGTTTCTCACTGTACTATTCTGGAAGTATTTTGCGAAGTGTCACAGCAATGACGTACAATGATCCATGAGCCTTAAAGAATTAAAAACGGTAGGAGGCACAGCTAACTTCCTACGTCATATAAGAAGGAGACCTTCACAATGTTCTAAGGGAGAGGAGATAAAGTTGATTCATATATCTATTACTTTACTGGTGCACTGTAAACTAGAGATAATAGTGGAACCCTTAATTTTGTGGTTGCTTCAACGTGAAAAACTGATGCCATGCAAACGTGACGACGCAGGAATGTAATCGACTTGTGACCTTTCGCTCTTGCTGTCGCCGGCCCCATCTCCTTCACCTTCATCATATTTCCTGGAGACACCAAGACAGGTTCCAGTCACATCTACAACCCCAAATTAATCGAGATCCTTACTTCTTCACCTTCAATGAGGCAGATCACTGCCTTCGAAATCCAGGAAAGAATTTCCGACTATTAGAATAAGATACAGAAGTTTATTAGTCCTATCATAAGAATTGAAATTAAAGAGAGATGTTAACAAAATCTTTCGAACACAAATTTCTTAAGAGAGTAAAAGTATGCGATGTATGATTTATAGGCAATCTAATTGATGTGGTGGAAAACTCTACCAGTGCATTAGTTTTTATGATCAGTGAAGACACATTACTCACTTGTAGAAGGCGGTGTACTCATTTCATCAAATTTGCGGTGCAATTGTATAACCTACCTATCAGGAAAGCTGTAAGTACTTACAACATGATTGATGCAACTGACCTGTTGAAATTAAAGAAAAGCGATTATTATATTTATATTTGGGCCGTGAACAAACTACATTGGTCAGGTCACTTGTTTAGCCTCTTAAAATCATACATAAGTAATTGTCGTTTCCTTGAGATATAACTGTAGCGAAATTATGCAATCAACAAATTATGTCATTTTTTATTTCATGTTTCAATATTAAAATAATCTCATAATTCTGAAGTACGTTGATATCATCCGTTAGTTCACAGAGTTTGTGGGACTGTCTTCTTCTTCTTTATCGTCGCCTTGTCCCACGTCACGCAGGGTGGGCGTTCCTCTTGTGGATCCTACTCCTCCGTAGTACTCTATCCATTGCCTCTTCCTTCTTCCATCCTTTCTCCTTAGGTCCCCCGGGACCACCGGTCTTCCTCTCCTTCTCGCTCCTTCAATCTTTATATTATCAACTCTGTTTCCGATATACTCTTCCCCTTTTCTCTGTAAGTGTCCGTACCACCTTAGTCTGCTCTCTTGTATCTTTTTCCCCATGGGTCCCACTTTCACAGCTCCTCTAACAAATTCATTTCTAATCCTGTCCTTCCTTGTTACCCCAATGCTCACCTTCTTGTCACACAACACTCCACTCATTTTCCTCCAGTTGTTCCAACCGCAATTTATTCGGTGTTGTATCTCGCTTTCCAGTCCTCCGTCCCTCTGTATGTACTATCCCAGATATTTAAATTTGCAGACCGAATTCAGCTCATCATCGTGTACCTTGCAAGACCTCATCTGCACATCCTTCAGTGCTAAATATTCTGACATTGTCCTGCTAATTTTCATCCCTCTTTCTTCTAGTGCCTTGCTCTAATCCTCCATCTTTCCCTGAAGTCTGTCGATGCTATGCTCACAAAGAACCACATCATCCGCAAACTTCATATTCCACGGCGCTTCCTTCGTTACATCTTTCACCATTACATCCATAATCAGGTCAAAGTAGGGACTAAGCGCAGACCCTTGATGTAACCCTACTTTTACTGGAAACTCCTTTGTCACGCCCACACTACTTCTCACCTGTGTCATTGCTCCTCTGTTCATTTCCTTCACTACCTTCACTAACTTCTCTGGCACGCACTGGGACTATGTTGTATGAAATATCGGATGGGAAGCGCATTTTACTGTCTGCATACAAACTGATTACTTTAAAACTCAGATATGAACGCTTGGTGTCTGTTCTTTTGGACATGTCGGAAAGAACAGATGCCACGCATTTACACTCCTGGAAATTGAAATAAGAACACCGTGAATTCATTGTCCCAGGAAGGGGAAACTTTATTGACACATTCCTGGGGTCAGATACATCACATGATCACACTGACAGAACCACAGGCACATAGACACAGGCAACAGAGCATGCACAATGTCGGCACTAGTACAGTGTATATCCACCTTTCGCAGCAATGCAGGCTGCTATTCTCCCATGGAGACGATCGTAGAGATGCTGGATGTAGTCCTGTGGAACGGCTTGCCATGCCATTTCCACCTGGCGCCTCAGTTGGACCAGCGTTCGTGCTGGACGTGCAGACCGCGTGAGACGACGCTTCATCCAGTCCCAAACAGGCTCAATGGGGGACAGATCCGGAGATCTTGCTGGCCAGGGTAGTTGACTTACACCTTCTAGAGCAAGTTGGGTGGCACGGGATACATGCGGACGTGCATTGACCTGTTGGAACATCAAGTTCCCTTGCCGGTCTAGGAATGGTAGAACGATGGGTTCGATGACGGTTTGGATGTACCGTGCACTATTCAGTGTCCCCTCGACGATCACCAGTGGTGTACGGCCAGTGTAGGAGATCACTCCCCACACCATGATGCCGGGGTTGGCCCTGTGTGCCTCGGTCGTATGCAGTCCTGATTGTGGCGCTCACCTGCATGGCGCCAAACACGCATACGACCATCATTGGCACCGAGGCAGAAGCGACTCTCATCGCTGAAGACGACACGTCTCCATTCGTCCCTCCATTCACGCCTGTCGCGACACCACTGGAGGCGGGCTGCACGATGTTGGGGCGTGAGCGGAAGACGGCCTAATGGTGTGCGGGACCGTAGCCCAGCTTCATGGAGACGGTTGCGAATGGTCCTCGCCGATACCCCAGGAGCAACAGTGTCCCTAATTTGCTGGGAAGTGGTGGTGCGGTCCCCTACGGCACTGCGTAGGATCCTACGGTCTTGGCGTGCATCCGTGCGTCGCTGCGGTCCGGTCCCAGGTCGACGGGCACGTGCACTTTCCGCCGACCACTGGCGACAACATCGATGTACTGTGGAGACCTCACGCCCCACGTGTTGAGCAATTCGGCGGTACGTCCACCCGGCCTCCCGCATGCCCACTATACGCCCTCGCTCAAAGTCCGTCAACTGCACATACGGTTCACGTCCACGCTGTCGCGGCATGCTACCAGTGTTAAAGACTGCGATGGAGCTCCGTATGCCACGGCAAACTAGCTGACACTGACGGCGGCGGTGCACAAATGCTGCGCAGCTAGCGCCATTCGACGGCCAACACCGCGGTTCCTGGTGTGTCCGCTGTGCCGTGCGTGTGATCATTGCTTGTACAGCCCTCTCGCAGTGTCCGGAGCAAGTATGGTGGGTCTGACACACCGGTGTCAATGTGTTCTTTTTTCCATTTCCAGGAGTGTATATAACTGATTCACCTCGAAGGGCAATAAATCCACCACGTTCAGTGCGGATGCACAGTTACCTTCAAAATCATGTGGGAATCTTAAATTAGCGAGCACGAATGACATGGACGGAAATTGCGGATAGATGGCGTTAGGTGGGAATGTGGGTCGGCCAGATACCGAGATAGTCTGCGCAATTGTGAAAAACACTGTTTACGGATGAGTCGCAACCGATTTTTGGCAAAGTCCGTGTATCCGCGTAGACAAAGACAACTGAAATTTCGGAGAGTAGAAAGTGTACGTAAGGATTTTTCCTTACTGGAGGCGCAAAACTGAAAATGAACCTGCCCTAGAGGGCGTTAATAGTGGAAATGAAGTCAGCAAGCCAGAGTACCGTATTTATGGAGAATTGGAAGGTGCAGAAAGAAAGGGAATCATAATGATTTTGGGTCAGTCAGTACAAAATCACTACATATAAATGCACTAAGAATTATTTCTGGTGCAGATACTGAATTGTTGTCAGAAGAACTGGATATTTTAATGTCTTTCGGTGGGTCACAAAATAGATTTCTGGAGGCAAGTACATAGCAGAAAGTCCTGATTTGTCCCTAGTGAACACTCTCGAAAATGCGTGAAGAAATCACAATCCTAAACACAGTGTAGCCGAAGTCCTCGAAGCCCTCGAAAATGCGTGAAGAATTCACAATCCTAAACATAGTGTAGCCGAAGTCCTACCTCAAAGGCTTCTTAGCAGCCTTGAAAACAGAAGTGCGAAAGCATTTCAGGGCTTGAAAAGTACATTACAGAACTGTATGCTCTGCGGTTCTACACTACCAGAACCACGGTTTAAAAATGCGAGCATGAACCCCCGCTCATTGCTGGGAAAGCTGTTAAAAGTTTGACCCAAGAGGTAAATAACTACTTACACGCAATAGGTAAATTTTCACCTTCACTTCAAAGTGAGGAACTCAAAACAACTGAAAATCCTCTTTGGTCATCACATTATGGAGAAGCATCGAAAGTGGTCTAGTAGAGCCTCAAACTTTGCTTCTAAACGCAACAGAGCCTTACTTTCAGCATCCATTGCTATGCTGAAGGAGAGATCCTCTCCCTTTGTGGGAGGTGTGTTATTTGTAGCCCAAAAATATTTGTTTTTGATAGGATGTACTCTCATGTCTGTAAGACTGGTATCGTCTTTGAATTATAATACTTCTGAGCCACTTAAAGAACAACACGTTAGAGAAAGAGTATTTATGGACGAGTTGGACAATAAATATTGTCAATTGGACTAATTAGTTATTGAAATTTTAACTACTGTCTCGTAATTGTTCCTGGTAAAGAAGGCTACAAATTTTACACACAAGCTTTCTATTTGTCTGCCATTTCTATGATATAGTAGAAGAAAGGAATCAAATTAACAGTAATAAATTAAAAATTTAGCATTTCAATGATATTTGAAAATAAAAATAGAAAGAAGCTCATCTGCTGCCTGTATCTACGTAATATGCCTTTATCTGATTGTAGCCCTTGAAAACAGATAACATGGAAAGCAGAATTCTTCAGCCTCAGTTTTCACCCTTTAGCAATGAGTATTCGTAATTCCCAAACAGTGGTCTGATCTTCAATTACAACATGATCTTTGAGAATATTTTAAAAAATTGGAATCAATAGCAGAATAACGGTGATTTTTTGTAATATTCAGTCCCTCATTCTTTTTCGAGGAAAGCAGCGAACAATGACTGACTATGCTTTCTTTTATTTGCCTGTTTCATTTGATATTTTCGTTCTATGTATTTTGAAATGGGTAATGCAAAAGTCATGGAAGCAGTGAAGCAGTGAAGAAAACCAAACAGAAATTGCAGAAAGAAAATTAAAATGAAAGAGAAGAAATAAAACAAAGGAGAAATTGTAGAAAGACTTCAGGGAGAAGAAATAGAAGCTTTGACATTTGCCAGTAATTCTGTCAGAGACGGTGAAGGACTTGGAAAAGAACTTGAACGGAAGTAAAACAGAGGTATTGGAACGAGCTAAAATGAAGTAATACTGCTGGTATTAGGTAATTAGACACTAAAAGCAGTAGAAGAGTTTTTATGTTTGTTAAGTAAGATAACTGACTGGAGAAAGCAGAGTGGATACAAAATGTAATTTGACAATAGTAAGAAGAGCGTTTCTGAACCCAAGCATATGCTGAGTCAATTATTGCGTGTTTAGCGGTTTTCGTTTACAGTTTGCTGATTGCCGCACTCAGTGGTATCGACAGCGAGTGACTGTGGGTGCTTATGACCCACGTCAGTCGATACTTGGTCAGTTTATCTTTTGGCGATTGACAGCTTGTTCTATAAGCTCATTTCCATTCTGTCCTAGTGGGATGAATGTCGCTTTCCGTCCTCATTATTGAATCTCTAATGCATTCTGACTCCATATCAATGTATTGTAACGATGTGCCACACTGCGGTCTTGAAGCCTATTAGTCAACACCGCAGCACCATAACGCAATGTATCCGCCTGTACTGTCACGATTATTTGCTACAGATGGACATTTTCAAAATTAATGGATGTTATTATTTGCATAATTGGACTAGAGCTCCTTTCACTCTCGTTTCTTTGAATAGACGAGGAAGAATATACTAATCCAAAAAGAGTATTCGCTGAAGTTGAGCATCCAAATATAGTGAATGACTCCTACTACGAAATGCAGGGTCGGCATTATGAATGTTTCCTACTCTGATTTCACGTAAGACGTCCCATTCAGTTGTCAGGTTGAGAGCGAGCCTTGTGTTCGTTTGTTCTGAGCAAGTCTCTATCAAATAATTTAGACGCTGGTGAATAAGTAATTCGATTAAGATTAAAATGAACCGTTGGAAGCTATCCCCAGAATTAATATTCGACTAAATTAAAATTAAGCGTCCTCGTGTTAACACATAATTTTCAATATTAAAAATACAATAGTTATCGATTGTGCTGTTAACCAAATGGATTTGGCGAAACCAGACTGAAAAGTGGGGCGGATTGCTCGATATAAAGATACGCTGACAATTAAGAAATCATTGTATATTTATTTATTGATTAAGATATCCTAACAGTATTAACTGAACATCATGACTGCAAGGGAATGCTGATGCTTTTACTTGTTCACAATTTTTGGCAGTATTTTTGGGAAACAGCGATCTTGAAAGCTATATAAAATCAGTGAAATAAGGTCTAGATCGCGATGGTTATTTTATTAAAATGACCGGTTTCGGCCTAATCTTAGGCCATCTTCAGACAGCGCCATCAGCTGAAGCTGACGATGTGTAGAATAGTCAAGTTCAGCTGATGGTGCTGTCTGGAGATGGTCTAAGACTACGCCGATAACGGTCATTTTAATAAAGTAACCATCGCGGTCTAGACTGTTTTTTCACTAATTTTGTTCTCGTACTAATTATACAATCCAGTATGCAGATCGTCGATCGTACCTCAGCACTTTCGAAGAATACAGGCTAAGCAAAAAAAGGAGGGATTCGTTGAAGTACATGCACACGTAAATTCATACCAAAAATGAGCACAGCAGAAGAATCGATAAACATATTCCGTACACAAAACGTATGCCCATTTGGCCAGAGAGTAACCATTTTTTACCGGTCACCCGCGTGGTCAGAAACTTGGATTCATTATGTAAAATCTATAGTTTTAGAGAACCTCAAACGCACCTCATCCCTCGAAGGTTCAAATGTGTGTGGATTCCTAAGGGACCAAACTGCTGAGGTCAACGGTCCCTACGCTTACACGCAACTTAAACTAACTTATGCTAAGATCAAGAGACACGCCCATGCCAAGGAGGCGTCGAATCTCCGGCGGAAGGGGCCGCGCAATCCGTGACATGGCGCCTCAAACCACGCGGCCACTCCTCAGTAGCCGGCCGTAGTGGCCGAGCGGTTAAAGGCGCTACAGTCTGGAACCGCAAGACCGCTACGGTCACAGGTTCGAATCCTGCCTCGGGCATGGATGTGTATGATGTCCTTAGGTTAGTTAGGTTTAAGTAGTTCTAAGTTCTAGGGGACTTATGACCACAGCAGTTGAGTCCCATAGTGCTCAGAGCCATTTGAACCATTTGAACTCCTCAGTATTTCAATAAACCACTTCTTTCCTTACTGATTGTTCTGGAACTGCATCTTAAATTTCAACACACTCTTTATTATTACTAAAGTATGATCTCAATCTGTGTTTGCTCCTGTATACATTTAATAGTTCACCGTACCGTTTGGCAATCTATTTCAGCTGGAATCTCTATGTGTCCCAAGAGGTTTTTCCAAGTATACCTCCTCCTCCTCTTAAAATTTTTGTCAGGTTATTGGCTGTGACTACATTAAATTTATTGCAGAACTGAATTAGTCTGCCACCTCTCTCAATACTACTACCCCTACCTCTTTCTTCTGTTCCTTGCCCTAGTTGCCACGTTCTAATCCAGATATACATTTACCTTCACTTACTGCAGTTCCATGTTTCAGATTTTCCAGCGTCCCTCCCACCTAAAAACTTCTGATATTCTCCTCTCCAATTCGTAGACAGTTACCCTGTTATGAAACTTCGTGGCAGATTAAAACTGTGTGCCGGACCGAGACACGAACTCGGGACCTTTGCCTTTCGCGGGCAAGTGCTCTACCATCTGAGCTACCCAAGCACGACTCACGGCCCGTCCTCACAGCTTTACTTCCACCAGTACCTCGTCTCCGTCTTGTTTTAATTTGCCAGGAAGTTTCATATCAACGCACACTCCGCTCCAGAGAGAAAATCTCGTTCTGGAAACATCCCCCCAGGCTGCGGCTAAGCCATGTTTCCGTAATATCCTTTCTTCCAGGAGTACTAGTTCTGCAAGGTTCGCAGGAGAGCTTCTGTGAAGTTTGGGAAGTAGGAGACGAGGTACTGGCAGAAGTACAGCTGTGAGGACGGGGCGTGAGTCGTGCTTGGGTAGCTCATACGGTAAAGCACTTGCCCGCGACAGGAAATGGTCCCGAGTTCGAGTCTCGGTCCGGCACACAGTATTAATCTGCCAGAAAGTTTCATATAAGCGCACACTCCGCTGCAGAGTGAAAATCTCATTCTAGTTACCCTATTGTTTGTTATTCAGTCTATTTCTCGTGGTTGCCTATGCCGTGGCAGCGTCCTTCTAAAGATTCGTGTGGGGGACAAATCCGAAATCTGATGCCGCTAGAGACATAATCAAGGCAGTTTTTTTCAGTTAACAGACAAGTCCTGTCGACAGCCTTTGTGTGACATTAATTTATATGATTTCCATTGCCTTCTGCATCCTACTACAGCTGTTCATTATTGATTCTTCCACCCTCTAGACGCAGTTCCCCTACACCAGTGGCATGACGTCATCCTGAAAATGTCGGCTTCTGTGCCCTGTTTCATAGCGCCATTACCTGCATCCTTTATGCTGGAAGTCTTCACCCAACATTCCTTATGAATTTTATGCATTTTTTAAGGAGTGACAGGGTTCGAAGTCGTGACCCAAGACATTTTGATTGATAGTCAAAAGCACTACACATAGACCAGGGGTGGCCAAGATTTCGGCTCGCGGGCCATGCCGACGCCCGACTGCCAAAGCACTCAGCGTTGCTGCAGATTTCCTCCACAGTCACGCCACACTGTCTGAGCGCGAGGCGGCGGAAGAGGGGCAAATAGCGAACGCACCGTATTTAAATGTCAGTACTGAGGTACTGCTGCGGCTTGTATGTATACTTCACGTTTCTCAGCAACATAGATCACAAACGAAACAAGTTTCCAGCATAATTATTTGTAGCGCGCTGAAGACGTAACATAATTTTTGTTTGGTACAAAGTGTCAGTACACGGACGGACGAAGACAATTTCACAGAGTTTCATTCTTAAGTTGCCACTTCATAGTGACTTATTGAGTGTCATAATCGAGTACAGGTCTTTCACACAAATGTGTCAATCAAAATACTGTAGCATTTTTGTAGCCACATTATGGAGACTTGGAAACTCTACCTAAGGAAAGCAATGTAGGCGTAATGTGCAGTTTTAACGTAAAAAGATTTGTAATTAAAAATGGAATTACCCTGCAGGTCAATACGTTACATCTGCACATGCATAGGGGTGCGTTCAACTCAAACAGTAAACGATCTCGAAAACAGATGTAACATTCACAGCGTCTTCAAAACCATTATATAAATATCGTTGTAATTCTTGCAATGCCACAGTGAATTCTTCAAACCTCACGCTTTCTTTAATGCCAGTGACCTTAGGGAAATGCATTAATTTTGGCAGAATGTGTCCCTCCAACAACACGATTTTCTTTTTAAATGCATCCCCATCAAAAGAAAAGAAGTTGCATTGCAATGTCCTGCTGTGGGCAGTGTGCATTCAGGTTCACTTAAAATGCAAAGTCTGCAATCCATGTCGCATCTTCTAATTTTCTTTCCTGCCCTCTTTTTCCCTTCACAAATTCAACAATAGCTAGTTTTAAATCTAAAAATCGTCCCGGTCATGCCCGTTGACTTCATCAACATACTTTGCAGTAATATGTGAAGCCCCTATACTCTTCATTCATTGCCACTGAAAACTGTTGTAACTGAAAATGAATAATGGGTGCGACTTCAGAAATTTTACGATTCGTACCGCCAATTTCTTCAAGTGAACCATGTCTCCAAATTTAGTACAAAGTGCTGCTTGATTTAGAGAATAATTAATCTAGCCTGATCGTTGGAATTTTTTTCTCTTTCATTGTCATCTTAAAGTTTCGCTTCCTTCTGTCTTCTGCTACAGTGTCGTTTTGTAGCTAATAAGCAGTACCTATCGCTTATGCGAACTGAAAATTCTCATCCCTATCTTCTGCCATTCCCATCCATTTTAAAGGATTGTGACGACAGATTGCTGGACTGCATCGTTTTGTTCAAACATGTGCAAAGACTGACTTCTAAACGACCTTCATACCACGAACAGAGAAAGTAAACAGCTCTGACACCACGATTATGGCCAACTCATAGACTTGTGTCGACCGCAGAATGCTGCACCGCAGTGCTAAATAAAATGTCGCGCTGTTCCGAATACTTCCGAATAAGACCGAGCAAAGCCGAGTGACAGGCTGGGTCTTGGCCCACATGCGGCGTGTAAATGATGCGTGCTTGAATTATCACACGCTGTAGTCCATGGATACGAGTATACCATTGGAATACACTTGGGGTTTTGAAACTAAGTGTCTCATTTTCTTACATGAAATAATATTAGTAAGAAACTAGAGTAAAATATCTTACGAGCAAACACTCTGAGACAAAATAAGATGACGCAGCATGAAGGAATTATTCCAATGGGACGAAAAATAAGTAAGTATGATGTACATGCACGGACAAAGGAATGATTTGATTTTCAGAAGAATTGGATGATTTATTCAGTAGAAAGAGCTCCACAAACTGGGATAGTCAATAACATGTTGGTCCACCTGTAACTCTTATGGCAGCAGTTGTTCGGCTTGGCATTGATTGACAGAGCTGTTGAATGTTCTGATGAATATCGTGCCTAATTCAGTCCAACTGACGTGTTAGATCGTGCTTAGAGAGTCCTGCCCCTAATGCTCCACACATGCTCAGTTGGGGAGGGATCGGGGACCTTTCTAGTCAAGGCAGGGTTTCCAAAACAAGAAGACAAGCAGTAGAAACCTTCGATGTGTGTGGATGGGCATTATCTTGCTGACCTTAAGTCCAGGATGCGTTCGCATGGAGGGTAACACGAAGGGACATAGAATATCGTTGAGGTACCGCTGTGCTGTAAGAGATGCTGCAGCTGACAAACAAAGGGGCCCTCCTATGGAAAGAAATGGTGCCCCAGGCCCCCACTCTCGTTTTCAGGCCATATGGAGGGTGACGGTCAGATTGGTATCTCACTGCTGTTCAGGCGTCTCCAGACGCATCTTCGCTGGTCATTGTGGCTAAATTCGAAGACAATTCTTCTCCAGTCATTGAGATTCCAAGCCGAAGACGTGTCCGCATAGCGATGGTTTATCAACCTGACTGTCACTGGCCATACGCGTATCAACCAGAAGTGATGGTCTGGTATCATTTCTCAGCAGGACTCCTTTGGTTGTTATCAGCTGCATTGTCACAGCACAGCGCTAAGTCAACGATATGATACGCAGCGTTTTGTTGCCTTTCATGGCAAGCCATCCTGGTCTCACATTTCAGGAAGATGTGGCCCTCCCGTACACGGTGAGAGTATCTAGTACTTGTCTTCGTGCTAGCCAAACGCTACCTTGGCCAGCATGTTTGCCGGATCTCTCCCCATCTGAGAACGTTTGAAGCTTTACGGGCAGGGTTCTGCAAGAATCTAGTGATTTTGACGATCTAACGTGTCAGTTGGATAGAATTTGGCACAAGTGAGAGGACATCCAACAACTTTATCAATCAATGTCAAGCCGAAGAATGAGCCTGTGGTGGACCAACGTGCTATTGACCTGTTCTGTTAGTGCAGATTTTTCTCTTGAGTAATTCATCCATTTTTTCCGAAATTGTTATATTTTTTTGTCTGTACATGTACATCACATCTACCAGTTTTTCGTCCCATTCAAATAATTCCTTCGTGAAGAGTCGTTTTTTTTTGTCTTACACTATATTTCGGGACACAAATAGTTGTTGAGATGTGGGCCATTTTGTTCTAGGATAAGCATCTCTCTGGTGACACTGCAGGAGAGCATAATGTTGTTACCATTAATACCTACAGAACAATTAATCCTCGTTCAGAAACACGAATTTGTGCGAACACACCACACCTCATTCAGATGCCAAAATTACACAGTTTTATTTTCTACTCCTCCATAAGCGGCAGGCTAACTGTGCTACTTGTTCTTTTTGGGGAGTGACTCCATGTTTGTTAGTCACTGGAACAACGTGATGAATTTTTTAAAATGTTTTTTTATTTTTTATCGGCGAGGAATATGTCATTTTTCGGCGTGTATGACAGGTATACGATACAGTGCTGGCTGAATATTAGTCTGCCATGATTCTTGCCGAACAACATGTCAATTTTTTATAGCTCATGGACTATGTAACCACTAATCTTATTCTGATGCTAGCAAAACCACAAAATTGTGTGAATGGAATGACCAATGTGGGAAACAATTTTAAGTGATATGTCTGACAAAAACGTCACTGCCAGACTATTTTGTAGGGAGCCAAACAAAGTCAATAAAACTAAGCAACGGACAGCAACAAGAAGGGAGCTCCCTTCCACAAGAACTGACCGAGCTAGAGACAAGTAAATGGCTCATTACGCAACAGATGTGCGTTTCTTGGCATTTGTTTTTAAGATTTCTTTTACTTTTGACCGGTACTATAACATGTAAGAATATGGTCACTTTGTAACGAATATGCAACCAATTCCGCAGCAAGAGCGGCTAGTCTAACCTGCATAGCACTGTGTGCGTGTTATATAAGTGTCAGTTTCACTGTCATTTAAGCCCTCAACAGATCGTTACACGAAAACTTAAAACTAACATTTGGATAAGATATGTGTCTGCGTATTTGAATATGAAAAACTACAAGAACAAATGAATCTGTAACAATGAATACCTAAGATATCTGACTGCGTTTTTGAACAAGAATTTTCAAGTGATAAAGAATCTGACTTGTGCAACGCAATTTACTGGACTAGCGTACATGACATGTTGTGGTGTGTCAGTGTCTCTGTTTTGGCACCGAGTTTTGCACTCACCTCTTTAGATGACTGCTTTCTTCTATGTGGTTAACAGCAATGCGCAGCAACATCCGCAGCAGCTGCTAAAGCTTATTGTTACTAAGAATGAACTAGATAGATAGGAGTTTGCTTGGGTCCTGTTAACTACTAAATAACTTTTGAGAAGGGATTTCATTAATTAAGTCTATTTGAAACTTCAGAATCATCATGAACAAGTATTAATAATGAAAATGACAAATAGAAATCCTAACTACATAACATTTATGGAGAAAGGTAAAAGTAAAATCGTGGAACAAGGTAACAATCAAGTTTGTCTCATATAATTTTTTATTGTCTCAGGTAAGCATAGACAAACACAACGCTGCAGAATTTATAATACATATATGTATGCTACTAGTGAAATCTTTTCAGATAATAATAGGAATCAAACAAGGAAGGAAAGGACCAGACATGAAAGTAAATCATAATAAAATGAAAGCAAGCGAACCACAAAGGGTTTAAAATATTTCAGGTACTAATAATCTTTTTGCAGGTATTGGAAGAAACTGAACTTGGCAGCCAATCCAGAAAAATTAATTATGTGTTAGCTTAGATATTAACGAATTTCTTCCTTTAGATTGATTGATTGATTGATTGATTTTTACTGCCAAAAAACAAAACATTTACAGGGATGTAAAGTTTGTATATGCAACGTCAATAAATGTACGGACAACAATGACAATAAATACACAAGTAATTAATCTATGTTAGAAATTATGCTCACAGAAATCTTCCATTGTATAAAAACAATTTTGAATTAATAAAGTTCTTAAAAATATCTCAAATCTTTTCGGCTCCAGACTCTTAACCGACTCTGGTAGCTTATTAAATAACTTTACAGGTGTGCATTTGAAGCTGTTTAGAGTTTTGGTATATGAGCAGTAGTCTTTTCTTACATCACTACAGTGTCGTGTGTTATAACTATGTACATCAGAATTCAGATCAAAACTAGACACATTCTTTTTAATGTACAAGAGACATTGAAATATGTATATACATGGCAAAGTCATAATACTAAGTTTAATAAATAATTCTCTACAGTGAGTTCTAGGTGGTACTTTACATATCAGTCTGACAGATTTTTTCTGGGCTGTAAATATGCATTTTGAGTAGCAATTATTTCCCCACAAGATTGTCCCATACGTCAAATGAGAGTGAATGTAACTATAATAGACAGAAAGCAAAATTTTCTCATCTACTGTTGCTTGTAATTTTCTGAGTGTAAATATTCCTTTAGAAATTTTTGGTGTTAAATAATTCATATGTTCCTGCCAGCCTAAATTATTTTGCAAAACAATGCCAAGAAACTTTACAGGAACATCTCTAAGAAGATTCTATTGTTATAAGAAATGTTTAATTCCTGTGTATTATTTATGTTCATAGACAGGCTATTGGCATTGCACCAGTCAGAAAACATATCTACCTTGAGTTAGGTAGATTTACTTATGTTATTGTTTGTAGGCACTGTAACACTTAAACTGATATCATCTGCATACAAGCAGCAGTGTGTAGTATCATCTATTACATTGCTAGGTAGGTCATTCATATATAATATGAACAAGAGAGGGCCCAAGATTGACCCTTGAGGAACTCCACAGTTAACGGTTAAGAAACTAGAATACTGGTTATTGAAGTAAACAGTTGAGATCTATTAGATAAGTATTACTGAATAATTTTAACAGCAGATACTGAGAAACCTACAGTTTTTAATTTCAGCAGCAGAGTGTTGTGGTACACAGTGTCAAAGGCTTTTGATAAATCAAAAAACTTTGTACTTACAATAAATTTTTCTTCTTTTGCTTCAAGACAGTTACATATGTAGCTCATAACAGCATCACATGTTGATAGATTTTTCCTAAACCCAAACTGGCTATTTGAAAGTAGTTGATGAGAATATAGAAAATTGATTATTTGAATGCTCCTTAGTTTCTCAATGACCTTGGATAAAAGTGGTACAAGAGAAACTGGCCCATAATTGCTAGGCAAATTATTGTCACTTTTTTTGTGGACTGGGATTACTTTAGCTACTTTTAATTTTTCAGAGAAACAACTTTCATCAAAGCAGTAGTTTATGATGTGACAGAGAACCTCTGCTATATTATGACTACTAAGTTTCAATATTTTAGAGCTGATATTGTAAATATCCAGTGAATCACTTTTGCTAAGAGAAAGAATGACAGTGTACATCTTCTACACAAATGTCTTCCATAGCATTTTGGTTTTTATAGCAACATGCAAATAGTAGCTGGGTTCATGTTTACTATCAGGTATCTTAGTAACTACACTATCTACACTGCTTACAAAATAATTATTAAAACTATCAGTACTAATTTTGGATCTAGATACAAATTCTTTGCTACCCAATGCTAGATTCTCATTAATGATTTTCCACCTTTCATTTGGTTTATTAATAGCTTGTGCAACCAATTTGCAATTATATCCTAATTTAGCTTTCTTAATACCCATTCTGTACTATATAGCATTCTTTATATGTTACTTTGGCATGCCGACAAGACGAATTCTTTGCTAGGTAGTAGAAATTGTTACACTGATCTTTAAGTTTTCGTAGTTCCTGTGTGTACCACTTATTTTTATTGATAGTCGATACCCTGCTCATTTTAACACATTTGTTCTTTAGTGGCAGGCCAATGTTAACTGCCCACATGAATAATTCAAGACAGTTGTTGAACTGGTTTTCTGGTCCAGTGTTACCATACACACACAACCAATTAATTTCTCTGACACATTTTAGAAAAACAGATATATTACAGTCACTAATTGTACATTGTTTCTTATAAATCACAGAAGGTTTGGCGACATTAAAAATCATTACATCCATGTTTACATGAATTACAATTCCATGATGATCAGAAAGAAGAGTGTCAATCACATTTGTATCCTATTCTGAAGAATGAAAAGTTGTAACAATATTGCGTATACAAGTATCCATGTTTACACTACCAGGTCTGGTGATTACATTCTTCAGCATGATATTCATCCCATAGCTTTTAACTAAGCTATTTATTTCGAAGTTGTCAGAAGTACTGGAGTTGAAATTAATATTAAAATCAGCAGTTAGAATTACATTAACTTTCATTAAAAACAATGTGTTTAATAAGATGTCCAACCTTTCAAAAAATTCTCTCTTATTTTCCAATACTGGATTTCTGTAAATACAGATAATGGCTGTTCCATAAGTCACAATGTAACAGGAAGATATTTCAAAAGTTCCCTCCACAGATAAATTTGTTACACTAGGTAGTGGCTCAAAAACAAGGCAGTTCTTAATTAAAATGGCAGAGCCACCTCGTTTCTTATCTTTACGGCAAAAGTAAGAGCCTACTTTAAAATCTGGAATGCCTGTCAAGTTTATGCTGTCAGGGTTCATCCAATGTTCAGCTAAACCACGGACTTCTACTTGCTTTTCCTCGATCAGAACATGCAATGCATCTGTTTTATCTAATAAGCCCTGTATGTTAAGAAACATAATCTTAGCAGTATAGTTAGGTGTAATGTTATTAGATTTGGAGATGCTGCCTGCTGAACTATTTATTTGCTGTTTTTAGTGTGAGTTAGGCCCTGGTCAACAGGAAGTGACCAAGCCTGATCTGGACTAAGCTTGGTCAGTGACTCACGTTTCCCTGGTTCTTTAAACCTGTTTTCATTTTACCGTATAGGATTGATGTAGAACTACTCTCACTTAATTTAGTGCCAAAGTCTAATACTACTTTTTTGGAAAATTCGAGAATTCTTTCACTTACATATTTTTTACCAAGACTGTTCAGGTGAAGTCCATGTAATGTATGAAATCTACTTCCTTATCTACTCATGTCCACAAATAGTACATTTGTATATTTCTTACAAATATTAAACATATTTTCATTTGCTTTTCTTATTTCTAAATTGACGCAGGACCACATTAGTAGATAATGGCGGTGAGGCACTGAGAGGACATTAGTGTTTCTTAAACGATGTAATGTTTCGTTAAGGGAAAGCTGGAGTCTTCTTGTTTCATTCCTAGCCACATCCTTTGTGCCAGCCAGGAACACCTCAACACATCCAGAATCCAGATCATCCATTTCAGCGTTTCTTGCTGCCACATCCCAGAAACAAGCATTTGGCTTAATTGTACTAATGATGTCTTGTAGATACTTTTCTTTCATCACTCGAGCAATATTTCTTCCATGGCTGTCTGCATATATACATATACGCACTTTCTTGTTATTATACGGGACAGGCCTAGGTTGGCTGTTAAACAATGGACACACCATGTCAAATTCTTCTGCTTCTTGTAAATATGACAATGGCTCAAAAGAACTGTTTATTGTCAAATTTTCCGTTTTGTTTTTGTGGGCCACAGCTTTTCCACTACCACCTATCAAAACAGTTCTCCAATCTGAATCGTCTTGTTTATTTGCATCTGAAACGGTAATCTGCTTGGTATTGTTTACGTGAGATGTTTCTGTATCACTGTTATTAGGTTTTGTTCGTTCACACATTGCATTGTCACTGTTGTTTATTACCGTTTTATGCCTGCAGCAATCGCATCTCCATTCTTTTGTGCATTTCCTGTCCTCTATTAATGAGGGATCCACCTTACCACATCGAAAGTGAAATAAGGCGTCACACTCAGTGCACAGAATACCACTTCTTACCATTTTCTTACACTTTCTGCAAGGATTATGAGAAGTCATATTTATTGCCGCTCTTATGCCTACTTCCGCTTCATTTTTTAGTTTGCACTCGACCCATTTCTGATTTAAATCACGTATTTCTTCAATTAGAAATTTAATAATTTCACCTGTACAGTCGTTGTTGGTAAGTTTTTTACTGAGACTGTCTTTATCACAACGTGAGCATAACCAAATTTTTTGCTTTCGATTCATTTTCGCACAGTTAAAATGATACACATTTTTACATTTTATACACATCATACCTTTTCCTAGAACCCAAAATCACGACAATAAGCGTACCAGCACCCACTGCAATGTAAGCTATGAATGTGAAAATAAGAATTCTATGTAACATTTATACTACTGTTAGTATAAGAACTAATCAAACATTTTTCAGATGAAAAGACAGAGAGAGTATATGTTGAACAGTATTCCATAGTGAATACAACAATGAAAAACCTGCCTATACCAATCCCCATTGCTACGATCCATATCCCGTTGAAAGATGTATCCGGTTTATGTGTAGTATAGATCCCTGTGTGTTTTGTGGTAGTTAAGGTGATGGTACAATAGTACCTCCATTCCCCAACAAAAGTGCACTTCTAATCATACAAAATTTATAAATTTTTAATCAATTTGCGCCAAATACTGCCTGTACACCAATAACTTTTTAGAATTCTTGCATATAGCTGACTCAAGCAGTATATCCTACATCCATATACATACAACACATTTCTTATGCAATATAATAATTTTGTGTCATTTTTGTGTATGACACTGCAATTTGCAAAGCATTTGTTAGGCAATATAAATGATTTTTTAAAATCATTTTTGTGTATAACACTGTACAATGCAAAACACTTTGTTTGATGTGTATAAGGAAACACTGCATGTGCAGAATTACTCATTATTTTATATGTTTACCTTCATGAGCAGATATCTTAACTGGTAACCAAACAATTTTCGTATTGACACACATTTTAGTTCTATGTACAACAATTATAGAGTCATGTTAATATAATTGTGTCTTATATGAAACAATTTACAAACTTTCATTCATATAAACTGCATGTGCAGTTACTTATGACTATCTTCACTTATGTTTAAAGGAATATGTACAAATTTTTGTAAACTTGTTACGATAAGTATTTTCTGTCCTTAGAGTACCAAGTAACTGGGGTCTGCCAGGCCACAAAAAAAATTACAAAATGCACATGCACATGTGATGTCTGCAACAATGATGTCACTTCCAATGATGGCAGCAACTGACGAGGTCTGTCATAATGGAGGGTGTCTGCAGTAAATACCCGTTGTTGTGTGGCAATCAGCAACCAATGCTGAGCTTTGCCTTCGAAAGCGACAATGACGCAGTGCTGTCTCAGTGAAAGAACACTGATAACACAAGTCTCTGTGTCACCAAAAATGTAGTTTCTCCAAATAAAGGTGTCAGTGAGATAGACACTGTACACACCGCTGCATGATGCTACTATACTTTACGTTTCTACATTGAGGCGTTAGTGATATAGACACTAAACACACCTCTACATACAGCTTCTCCTCTCGTATTTCTACAAGTGTGCAAAGTGCAAAACAATACATAACTCCCTGTGTAGTGAACATTCCCTTTTCACAAAACAATAACACTCTACATGTTTTTTTTTGTTATATTTCTAAACTTTACAGTTCGAAAGTTTTCATGTATGAAAATGTGCCTAATTACTAATTTTAAAAGGCTCACAAAATAATTGAGTCAATTACGAACAATCCTTCTAACATTAATAGAAATTCAACAACTTTATGTAATTTGTTTAAATATTTAAATTAAGAATTTGTCTATTTGTACATAACTCCCGTTGAAATTCTTAAAGAAGCGATAGGCGTGTGTCAGAACTCTCCATTACATAAATCAATACATCCAACTTCACAGTATTGTTTGCATTGTGTAAGCACTCAGATATCGATAGTAACAATCTGAGGGTGAAACATGGGAGTGCGATTCTAAGCATTGTTGTGAGACGAGGTCTGTCTACGAGAGTGGTAGTAGTAGTATCGGTCGTGAGCTCGCAGACACAAGACATGTCACGCTGCCTTCACGTCGGTGATGGTACATCTTACCACACTCAAGGCCTGATTTCATTTATGTAGCCAGGAGAGATTTACATGGTTTAACTACGCTTCAAGATGGAATTCAAGGTAAAATTCGCAAGCATAGCACGAAATAAATTGCAGTGAGGCTCGTGATCATTAGTACGAGTCTGAAATAACCCCTGTTTTGCTTGTCAGTGAAAGAAGCCTCCTTATCCTCCAATAATAATTATTATTCTCCACATCTAAATAGTATGCTGCGGTTACTAAATGTTCATGCAATTTTGAAGAAATAATTTGTTGATCTGGCATTCAGCGATTATTGACAAATATGTCATTTGCCAATGTCATTATTAATACTTGTTCATGATGATTCTGAAGTTTCAAATAGACTTAATTAATGAAATCCGTTCCAAAAAGTTATTTAGTAGTAAACAGGACCCAGGAAAATTCTTTTCTATTAAATTCATTCTTTGTAGCAATAAGCTTTAACCAATGCTGCTGCATGCTGCTGCGCATTTCTGTAAACCACATGGAAAAAGGCAGGCATCTAAAGAGATGAGTGCAAAACTCAGCGCCAAAACAGAGACACTGACACATCACAACATGTCAAGTACTCTAGTCCAGTAAATTCCATTGCACAAGTCAGATTTTGTATCACTTGAAAATTCTTGTTCAAATACGCAGTCACATATCTTAGTTATTCATTGTTCCTGTAGTTTTTCATATTCAAATACGCTGTCAGATATTTTATCGAAATGTTTTCATATAACGATCTGTTGAGGGCTTAAACGACAGTGAAACTGACAATGATACAAAAATCATACAGTGTTATGGAGGTTAGATTAGCCACTGTTGTTGAGGAATTGGTTGCACATACGTTACAGCTTTCTTAAGCACTATAGAACAAGTAACAAGGAAGTCTGGTTACAAGTCCTTTTCTAAGAAGAACTCACAAGAGAGAATATTTTGCTGTACTACACTAAAATAAATAGAAGACTGATGTCGCGAAAGGGAAAGATGGTTGCATTATAAAGACTTCACATTAATTCCTTAGCAGTTATCGGAAAACTGTACCATGTGAGTTCCATACAGTATTCCATACAGTACTGCTCCTGACTTCGACGTGAATCGTAGTCAAGCCTACGCAAGTTTCTTGACCACCTGGATCAGCCTGAACGTTAGTAATTCAACACTATAACTTTAAACGCTCACCAACTGCAACACCGAGGTCTGCATGGCTCCCCTTGGACCTCAGTGCTGCGCTTTCGTATTAGTATTAATTTGGAGTAGCTGACCACATGTAGTATTCTTTATAATACACGATTAGGCGTGCGCATACATGTCAATGAATACGAGAGCAATGGCATTTTATTAGGTGAAGTACATACTCGACTCCAGGTAGAGTAGTTTTTGTTACGTATACTTTTATAAGTTATATGGATATTTTATATCTCATTCTACGCCTCACTGTGACGCACAGATATCTACTGCGCACTGACACACGGAGTACCTTCGACGAAATGGCGCATGGAAACAATGAACGTAATTGGAATTTCGACAGTTCCTTCCAATTGAAATGTGTCTCTGGAGAAATACATCGCTAGCGAACACTGCCTTAGCATTCGGAAATATGTCTCATTAGTGTAACGAGGTGGCAGCTGGAAAAGGGGCAAGCGAAGCGTTTGATATCTTAGCTGCGTACGAGTGGAGGAAGGGCTCAACAACCAGCTACCTTGCGAATGTAGCGTCGTCTGTTGTGATTGTGAATCAGGACGTCTCAGAGAGTACTGCGATATTCGATCGGTTTGATTGTACTTGTTGTAACGTAGAGAAACAAGAGTGCGAGACACTAAAACTATTTATGTACATCAGTACATAATGTTTCGTCAACTGAGATCAGAGTATTGTGTGTTGTATAGCCAAAGAATGCACGTCCACTAACATGTACTCTACGCAGGAATACTCCAAAGTTTTTCGCTGAATATTGGCTGTGGGGTCCTTATTTAGTGTGCGATATGCAGTGTCGTCCAAAAGCTGGTGCATCTTGCTCAGATACATTGACGTGGAGAGGATAACAGTCGCATTTCCCTTATCCACCGGTAAAATCACAATATCAGGATATTCTCGTAGGGATCGAACCATTGACCTCTCTGCAGCTGTTATATTGTTCTTAAGCACTTGAGCCCGTGTCAGTGCACGGCAAGTCTCCCACCGGATCTCCTCGGCAGATTCCCTGGGATTTTTATGTGTTTCAATATGTTTGTGAGTCTGCGTTGGCTTGGAGACATGGCGGGAGCACCCTAGCCAATCACAGCGCTCGTTACAACTGTAGGCAACTACCGAAGTCAGTGGAGAGACTGTATGGAGGTGGGGGAGGAGCATCGGGTGGCACAGGACACGGGGGAGTGCTGGACGGGAAGGCGCGGTGGACGGTCGCAGGAAATACTTGGAGAGTGTTGAGCTGTTTGAGCGTGGTCGCAGGAGATAGAAATATTTCGTAGTGCCGACTTGTGCACTTGTGAGATTTCCGTGGCTTCTACAGTGAAGACGTAGTATGCGTTTAGAAGTGAATATCTCGCGAGCTATGTTGCTGTTCGTAACTAATTACGTGAAATAGGAATCTATTGTTTACCTGTTATTCAACTTATATTTTATTTAATTGCTGGACAATCGATACAAATAAGTGTTTTGCAGTAATAAACGGCATTCGTAAACACACTTCTGCTATTGTACTCATAATGTAAAGTCGTTAAAAATAGTACTTGCAGATTTTATTTAATTGCAACCTTTCATTTATAAATTTCTATGTTACATTCAAAATTCGCAATTGCCGAGTAATAGGAACCCTCGACCATTCGATTCATGGGTATATTCATATTGTTTGCTGTAGACTCAGCAGTATTTGGCTTGTAATGCTGCAAACCAAACAAGCCAAAAGTTTTAATATTTCAACTCTGAGTCTGAGGGTACCTAGCTGAGGGCCACCATCAATTTTTTTTGAAAGCCCGCACGCTCCATCAACAAAATGCCTAGTTAGATGCGGTTTTGCTTCTCTTGAGCACAAAATTTGTGCAGAAATGGCTATCTAAGTTCCTCGTAAGTCCTGCTCTTTGCCGCGATCGCTCGCATCGTGGCGGCTGCTTCTTCCCAAAGATGCGCACAAAAGGAACTGATTTGATAAACTTCAGACCATAGCCTTGGAAGTTCGTCCTGGAACAGTTCGAGGCAAAATTTTGGATGCATCCTGTTCAGTCTATCCGGGAACAGTGCGGGTGGAAACAAAATGTTTTCTAATTTCGTCCTGGGGTTTTGTCGTCCTGATAACCTACTGCTACGGCTGGTTGCTTGTTCACAGGTGGTGGTAGACGACCGCCACATGTATGACAGAGTGTCTGCTAATTGACGCATCTTCCTTCCACCTATCTTCTTCACTCATTGACATATTTCCGATCCTCGCACTGTTTGCTGAACCGCTATTACTTTGTCTCTCCTTAAGCAATTTTACCACTACTGCACCACTGCGACAGCTGATGTTTACCTGTGTTTTCTTCTTTGATTAGAAGAACACGCTTATTTCCTCATAATATTTCAACTTTTCAGGAACAGTGCTATCCAAACTCGCTTAACTATGTATCCCGCATCTCGTGGTCGTGCGGTAGCGTTCTCACTTCCCACGCCCGAGTTCCCGGGTTCGATTCCCGGCGGGGTCAGGGATTTTCTCTGCCTCGTGATGGCTGGATGTTGTGTGCTGTCCTTAGGTTAGTTAGGTTTAAGTAGTTCTAAGTTCTAGGGGACTGATGACCATAGATGTTAAGTCCCATAGTGCTCAGAGCCATTTGAACCATTTTTAACTATGTAACGACAACTGCCCTAATTTTCTCGCGATTTGTGATACGTCATAAATGACTTCATTTCTGCATTCTATAACGATATCAATGTTCTTACGTAACTATTGTGCCTTTCACCTCCTGAGATAACGTGCCTAATTTAATATCGCAAGTATTTGTTCTACAGTTATCTGTTTCATGTTGTCTTCGGAGTTCTTAATTCCTTCTCCGTTGTTTTTGTCCGAACTTTACCATCTTTTCGTCATCCCTAGTACGTGACCCGTTAACTGCTGTTCTGATTTCAGGAAATGATCACTGTATTCCCAGAATTCTTTTTCAATCTTTCTGCATCATTCTTCTCGTTCTTCTGTTTGTTAACTAGCGTGAGAGCTGCAAAATTATCCACTATCGTTTTGAAAAAAATGTTGCAATTATTTTGTAACGCTTTTATTGTGCTCATCCATCCTTTTTCTGCCGATCCTCTGTCTTTTTGAAAAGCCTATTGTGTTGTTTCTTGTTTTCTAATGCCATCTTAATCAAGAAGTATTGTAAATCATGAGTTAGAGATGAAGACGGAGCTGGTGGGGCGATCGGTAACTCGCTCTGTCGCCGCCTCACATCCAGCGGCTATGGAGACTTCCGTTGCCTGTGGTATCGTCACATTCTCTTCACACAAAAATGTATCTTCGAATTGTTCTCTGTAACCTGCAACATATGTAATTCACCATGCACTGCTAATGACTGTTCAAAAATACTCTCACGACTTTCTCTAGCTTCAGTACTGTATGAACTGTCTTTCACGACCTACATATTGTTATGGCACAGAATAGTAAGGGGCTGAAAATTAGAAAGTTTTATTAAAACTCATTCCGTGCGGTTCTAGGCGCTTCAGTTTGGAACCGCGTGACCGCTACGGTCGCAGGTTCGAATCCTGCCTCGGGCATGGATGTGTGTGATGTCCTTAGGTTAGTTAGGTTTAAGTAGTTCTAAGTTGTAGGGGACTGATGACCTCAGATGTGCGCAGAGCCATTTGAACCATTAAAACTCATTCACCTTGCTAGAAGCAAGGTGACGTCACTCCAGAGGCAGAGAGAGAACCAGGAAATAAGCAGTATATAGGAAGTGGGTCAGGCCTCATCACTACACAAGACCGCGTGAACCGTGCCGGCTTTCTCACAATGTCTTGATATCACTATTCATATCGTCTTTGACTAACATGTTGCCGTTGGAGCGCAGCGCTCTCTGGTGTGACGGCCCCGGAAGGGGTGGCCGGTTTGGTGGGCAGTATGAGCTGAGGAAGCAAGCTGTAACGAGCTTTCCGTGGGGCACCTTCGCCGTGATGTGCGACAGATATTGAGATGATGTTACCAGTGTAAGTTATAGAGTTAGGACGTGACTAGTGCTGCGATTTATCAGAAGGGCGCCGAGCTGTCAGGGCAGTGTTCACTGGTTCAGTGGTCTGTTTCCTTCCGGCTGTTGGGTATGGATGCCCGTGTCTCCATGGTATTCGAAGGGTAATTTGACTGCAGGATCTGGTAGGTAGTTTAAACTGGTTCATTGGTTTACATGTTATTATAATATGTTTTACATGTTAAGATTATGTACCTGTGGTGCTTGGGAACCTTTAGCCATTGTTAAGCGCCGTGTTCCAGGAGAAAGCTTATTTTGAATCTTGCGGTTGTGTCTTAGTATGGGCGTTAGCTGTTCCTGTCCGCCTTCGCTTAATTATTCTGATCTTTAAAGTAAACTATTGGTCATGTAATTTTCAATTGGAGGCGCAGTGAAATGTTTAGTATCACTAGTTACCAGCTCGTCTCAGTATGTGTGTCTGTTTTACTGTTTATTGGCCCATTTATAATTTGATTTGTTCTTCTGTATTCTTTGAAGCTAATGCCAAAGACCTATGTTGTGTAAGAAATTATGTAGTGTGTTTGTACCGTTTAAGTGGCTCAGATAAATTTCAGTCTTTTCCAGAACTGATTTGTTTCTCCGAACTGATATGGACTAAAGTGTGTACTGCCGAGCTTTGAATGTCACGCCAGTGTCCTTGCAGCTTCTTCAGTGTTCTAGTAGGAAGAAAAATTTTTCTGTTATTATCCTACGGCTGAAATTATTTTTTAAAAAAATATTTATAGATGGTTTCTGAAATCCTTTGGTTAACTTGTTAAAAGACAGTTGAGCCGTCATGGTTTTGATAAGAGCTCAGATAAATTAATTCTACCCTAAGAGTATTTATTTGATGCATGGCTGTGTGTTAGAATTCTGTCCAATTAAAATTATTATTGCTGCAGGAAACTGTAGTTAATAATCGCTTGTACTCCATTGCTGGTAGGTGTTATCTTGGATCGGGCCCACTTAACTCACGCCTCGTTGGCTTGCTTAGCCGCTTGTTAACATCATTTAGAGTGCACAGGCTCGGCAGCTCCCGTCGTCGTCGCTCTTTCGCACTGTTTCCTCCACCCGCAGCCCCACTACTTAGGCACTTCAGTCAGGTACCGAGCGACCGCTACGGTGGCTGGTTCGAATCCTGCCTCGGGCATGGATGTGTGTGATGTCCTTAGGTTAGTTAGGTTTAAGTAATTCTAAGTTGTAGGGGACTGATGACCTCAGATGTTAAGTCCCATTGTGCTCAGAGCCAGTTGAACCAATTTTTGTTGTCTTATTGTATCTAACTTCTTACTCCATTTTTTATAAGAAAGCTTGATATTTTGTAGATCTTAAATCCTCCAAATCGTTGTTTTCTTATAACGTCTCTTAAACTTTTGTAAAGGTCTATCTTTTTTGATGAGCCAGACCAATCGACTCTTTCTTATTGTCAAATATAGCATTTGCTTCTACGATCTTCATCTTCTATATCAGAAAGTATAGGTTCAGATGTTTTTGATTTATTGAGGTGTTTACATTCCTATGCCAAGCTTCAACAGCCTTTGTGGTACTGTGTTGCTGGTTAAGAACATTCCACATTTCAATTGGTATACTAGTATCGTCCATCCACTCTACGAATTTCACGACCTTTCCTCCACTGGACATTTCTTCTCTCATTACCATCCCCATTTCATGAATACTGCTTGGTGGAAGATGTGCTACTGCAGCACGTATTTGGCAAAACTTTCAGACTTCTTCTCTATCCCTGTATTCCTCCGTTAATCTCAGTTCTTATATTTTTTTCACACGCATTTGTTAAAGTGAAAATTGCAACTGTAAAATATATGTTTCAAATTTTTGCACTGCAGTTTTCGGTTAGCACCCAGGCAACTTATCTTTCAATACAGGAAAAGTCTTTCTTATTAATTTGACTTTTGTCTAGGAGCAAAGTGTACTAAACAGGAAATACCTTCGTCTATTTTTTTGTGATTCTGATGTCAACATGTGTGGTGTACAATTGTTTCAATTGTTTAGAAAACCTTTCAATTGTCCCAACCATAAGCACAGTTCCATTTCCACGCAGGATTTTCTCCACTTAGTCACAACTGGAGAGCAAGGTTATTTTGTTAGGAATAGATATATCACTAGTTGTCAAAAAAGCTGTTACCTTCGGATTTTTTCAAAATTTTTTCACTCACCTGAATTTCCGAACTGGGTCGTTCCAATAGCTTCCCTTCTTGCATTACACAATGTAGTCCTGGAGTTCTCAAAATCTGGCGTATTTTGTGGTGAAATCTAAATCTTTGTCTCTCATATCATGAAATCCTGTTTAAAAATTTGAAAAAAAAGCACTGTCTTCTTTGTGGACTCTTATGCTGTGTGCTTTCGTTTCTTAACCTGCACGTTTGCTTCGTCAGGTGGGCAAGAATGTTGCTGCTGAGCCATGATCGTGGAATTTGCAGTTTTTAAACGGCATCTTCTCTTACTTCATTTGTTATTCAAGCACGAATAGTTAGTATATACATCACTTTTTCTGTACCCCTCGTAGGGATGATCTTCCTTAAGGGTATACAGAAACCTAACCTAACCTAACCTAACCTAACCTAACCTGAGTTTTTCGATGAAAAAATCGATTTTTGGGTAAATGCATTTTCGAAATATTTAGACTCTCCCGTTTAATACCATGTATAAAATATTTGGATGACGTGAATAGAACTATTTTAAATAATTTTTTAAAATAATTTCGACACACGATATTCCGACCTTGTATATGAGACGCGAAATATACCTGATGTAGACAGCCTTGCCAGAGATATAATTGAGCACAAGAGAGTTAGCTTTTCTGTTGGCTACATTGCTAGACAGTTGACAATAGATTCTGCACCATTTGTACTGTTTCCTTTGTGAGTGCATCCATGTCATTGTTGTGAAAGTCGTATGTGGAGAAGTCATTGAGTTTTCTTTCCTTCAACATGCCAAGACCTAGTCTGAAGGTATTTAGAAAGCGTGTACATTGGCGCAAGAAAGTAAAGTGTACTAAAAATTCGTCTTATTCATCTTCATCAATATCTGATGTCCCAGTAGCGACTAACCTCAACACTGGTAGTGATACATTGAGTGATGCTGCTGCCACTACACCGGAAAGTGCTTCAAGAAGAAAACTAGCTGGAATTGAAGAAGAATACAAGAAACTAAATGCTGGGACTACAAAATATGAGGTAATTAACGTCTCTTTATTATCAGACGTTTTGGAGAACAATGTGTGCTGCAAACAACGTGGAAAATGTGGTGTTTCATTGAAAACAAACTTACATGTAGGACTTGCTTGTGAATTAGAGTTGATGTGCAGTTATTGCAAACACAGTGTTACTTTCTTCAATTCCTCACATGTTACTGCAGATACAGGTAAACTGTACGATATAAACATTAGACTGGTTTATGGATTACAGTGTATAGGAAAGGGCAGGGCTGCAGGTGCCATGTTGTGTGGTGTGATGAACCTCCCTCCTCCAAAATTTAACAAACACATAATTGCAATAGGCTCTGCTGTAGAAGATGTGGCACAGGAAAACATGAAAGATGCTGTTGAGGAAGCAGTTGTTGAAAATAATAATAGCAGAGACTTGTCCATAGCTTTTGATGGAAGCTGGCAGAAGAGAGGCCACACATCTGTGAATGGTGTAGTTACAGCTACAAGTGTGGACACTGGTAAGGTAGTTGATGTGGCAATACTTTCCAAGCATTGCAGATGCAAGGAGAAAATGAAAACTAAACATGAAGAGGAGTGCATGGCAAATTACTATGGGTCAAGTGGTGGCATGGATGTTGCTGGTGTAAGAAGTATTTATCAACGCTCAGTAAAATGGTACAACGTTAGATACATAAATTATCTTGGAGATGGTGACTCAAAGGCTTTCAAAGAAATTGAGGAACTGAGACCCTTTGGTAACGATGTGAAAATTTCCAAACTGGAGTGTGTTGGCCATGTTCAGAAAAGGATGGGATCAAGACTTCGACGGCTCAAGGCTAGCATGAAAGGCAAGAAACTGAGTGATGGAAAAACTTTAGATGGGAAAAATAGACTGACAGATGCTACAATAGATCATATTCAGAAGAGCTATGGTCTAGCAATAAGACAGAATACAGCAGATGCAGAATTAATGAGAAGAGCAGTCTGGGCTCTGTTTTTTCATACAGCTTCAAACAATGAGAATCCCCAAAATGGGCTATGTCCAAAAGGAGTCGGTAGTTGGTGCAAGTACAACAAAGGCAAGGTAACTAAGAAACAATAGAATCACCCTCATCACCTGCCACCTGCCATAATGGATGAAATAAAACCAATATTCCGAGACCGAAGTTCTGCAGAAGTTGGGGCTCTGTGTAGGACTAAGAACTGCCGCAGCTATGCTTTGTTTGGACAAGGAACGGCTCAGGTCTTCAGATAATGCCATAAAAGTTTATTCAAAGATGGCTAGACAGCATAGCAGAGCCATCAAGAGGAAGCTGTTGGACGATTCTGATGATACAAGCTATGGAGCAGGCTTGTACTGAAGTAAAGACTTTGAAGCTAATTTCCCGTAACTTTAGTTTTTTTGTGTATAAGGTACATTTTCTCAAGGCCTATTTATAGTAGAAAGATGAAATTTTCTGTAGTTGTTCCTTAAGACCTTGTAATATATCTGAATTAAAAGAGATGTGGAATTATTTTGTATTAATGGATGTAAATTTTAAAATACTTGTTAAAATGTATATGTATAACTTTTTTAACATTTACAAAAAATAAAATATCTGAAAAACTATACATTATATTTTCAAAATTAATAATTCAGCATAAAAGCAGAACATATCTCTGCGTTCTGTGAAAAAATCAAGAGTATCGTCCAAATAACAAGTGAGAAAACAGGCTCTTCCTACTCACGTAACTCCAAGAAGACGACAGAGACATTAATGTTCGGTCATTACTATTTATACTAGTCACATCTTCTCATCTCTGTTTGATATTTAACAAGTATCGTCTGTGGCGGTTTCAGTTCTCGCCGACACAGATATTATCTTTAAAAAATGAGTACATAATTCTATACAAGAACAAAACATGACACATAATGCTTTCTCTTTATTACATGAAGCTCACACAATCGTTGTCCACGCAATTACAATCATCCAGTTCAATTATTCTTTTCTCCTTTTCTTTTTTACCACATATAATATGTCTTTTGCTAAGAGACGTTACAAGTACATGGATAAGGACTACGGATAAGTGACGCTAGGTAGGAGTGTGGGGTCGGCAGAGAGGCGTGCCGAGGTAGTCCGCTCACTGACGACAAACAGTGTGCCAGGGTGGCGCAGTTTGTGGAGCAACAGTCCAGTAAGCGTCTAATCCCGTGTTCGAATCCCGGTCCCGCACACATTTTCACTCTTCGTCGCAGATTCTGCAAAGAGTGCCGATGCAGCTGACATCAATAGTTCCTTTCCTTTCTCTCTCCCCACCCCACCCCCTCCCACCTTCAATTTACGTAATATAAAGTACTTTGCCAGCAGATCAAGGCGGTAATATGCCATTTATCGAGCAGCTTATGCCTACGAAACCATATGGAAACGAAGGCTGTCGGCAAGGGCGCTGCTGGTGAACGGCTGGCGTAAATCAACAGAGGGGTAGGCTCTGTTCGGAAAACTCACGGTGCGGATCTGGTTGGTCGAAAGTCCCGCGGTACCTGAGGCACGTACAGAAGGGTAGAGGGAGAACGTTTGGAAAGTCCACGTGGCCCACTCTCGTGGCCTGCTACTGGAGATCAGGGATCCGCACTCCCGACGGAAATTCGCCGGTGGCCACTGTGTGCTCTCCGCGCCTCCTTCCCTCTCCTCCTCCCGCTATCCCCTATAGACGGTTAGCATCGCCTGCCTCGCCAGCACCGCCCGATTGTGTGCGACCAGACGCGGCACGGTAGTTTTATTAGCCCCGGCAACCGGGATATGTGTTGGGTAAACACCGCCGAGTTATTATACGGGCACACGGTGCGTCATCGATTTTTAAAGCAGAACCACTGATAAGCGGGGTAGCGATGCTCCGCCAAGGAGATGTGTTTGGGGAGGACCAGGGACATCCAGCGCAGCCTAACTCGGCTATGACAGCTATCCCGCAGAATTCTCCTCTCTCATTAACTCTCTAGTTAATGACATCTTCCTTTTAATAGGACATCCGGGGCCGTTAAATGGTTTTACATACAGATGAGCGCATTTGATGGCAATCTCTTTCTCTCTCTCTCTCTCTGGTTTACTTCACTGAAATTGTAACCTCCCCACAAAAATTATATTGTTATTTAGTGTAACCTCAAAACAGAAACATTCCTAAACCTCTCAACAGTAAAAAATATAATTATGCCATTCATTCTCATTCAGCGTAACCTCCCTCAGATAAATTCCGTAATCTTGCAATAATACAATGTGACTAATCTCTCAATAATAAATGTGACTCAGTTACAACCTTTGAATAATTGACTGTGAATTTAACCTGGTAGATTGTGAACGTCAGCAGTGCTGCGTCATGGCCCTGAAAGATCATTCTGAATAAAAAAGAAAAATTCTTACCTCAATGAAGGTCACCGGATAACGCATATCTGCTCTTACAATAAATTTTTCTGGCACATTAGTAAACTCTTTAAATTGAAATGAATGGTTGTTAAAAGTTACTTATTATGACAAAGATTATTATTAGCAGATTTTTAAAATATTTACATGGGACTTGAGATAACAATACTACATATGCGCGAGGCTGCTTTTTTACCTTATACAATAATGCTCAGGCTCCGGCATTGCTGCACCACGACCGGCCCAGCCAACACGATACACCAGACCAGACAAGACTGCTCGCTAACAACAACTTACTGCTACTGCTACACAGTTCCTACTGCCGTCAACACTGCTCTCTGGTCTGAGATTCTCTTATACCTTACATATCGCAGGCAGCGCGTGAGCAATACATCGAAATTAGATCTGCTCGGACCTCTTACATAACCCTCCACTGGGGGGGGGGGGGGGGGGCAAAAATTTGGCAGGGATGGTGAGTCAATTGGACTTGCCATGAGCAACAATTTTTTTTAAAAAATTGATTTAGTTACTAAGTCTACAGTCACGGAGTATATACATTATTGATAAGTGCAGAACACAATAAAAATGAAATAGAGTGCACACGCACTGAGTACAGAATATATCAAGAAATGACAAAAAGTATACGCAATGAGTACAAAAGATATTAACAAATGACAAAGTGCACACGCACTGTATAAGTCTTATAGCATTTTTACATAACATATCATGAAATGAAATAAAGTGCACACTCACTGAATACAAAATATATTAACAAATGACATAAAGTGCACATGCACTGTATAAGTCTTTAGTATTTTTAGGACAACTGATCTTATTAACAAATGAAATAAAGTGCACGCACTGTAAAAACCTTTAGCATTTTACAAGAACTGATAACCCTAAAAATGAAATAAAGTGCACACACACACTGTAGAAGTCTTTAGCATATTTACAATATATCATGGAGTGCAAAAAAGTGCACACACACTGAATACAAAATATATTAACAAATTACATAAAGTGCACACGCACTGTAGAAGTCTTTAGCATTTTTACAACATATCATGGAGTGAAATAAAGTGCACACGCACTGAGTACAAAATATATTGACCAATTACATAAAGTACACACACACTGTAGAAGTCTTTAGCATTTTTAGAACGACTGATCATATTAACAATTGAAACAGTGCACAAGCATTGTAAAAGTCTTTAGCATATTTAGGAACTAGGAAAGGAATGGGAAGGATTGCATCATTGTTGTAGCACAGTAGGTTGCACGTAGTTGCACCGAAAGACCATATCTTTCTACAGAAGCACAACACCAAGTGAGACAATCTGTTCCCTTCCCTGAAGTATTTATCAGTGTAGCCAGGACACTGAAATGTTGTATTAATATTGTATGTTATCATTTTGGTAGTACATTAGGTACACCAAACAGTAGGACCATAATAACATCTCCATCGTTCAAGGTGGTGGACAGCTTGATATGTCAACACCACATTCTTGTAGAATCCATACTCTCACATCAACAGAGAATTAGTGCAAAAACCAAATATAGTGCTCCATGATCATGAGGATGGACAGGACAAACGGATATTGCAGTAATTTCTGGTAATTAGGTCAGAAGGTGAGGGACATTAAGCCTTATGCTAGTCATCATTGAGAATTACACTAGTCTATCAACCGATATGAGTAATTATTGGCATTCATTGGTTATTTACACAGCATTTAAGTAGTATGTATGGAGTATTACAGAACATTATTCATAAGTCATCTCAATATACACTCCTGGAAATTGAAATAAGAACACCGTGAATTCATTGTCCCAGGAAGGGGAAACTTTACTGACACATTCCTGGGGTCATATACATCACATGATCACACTGACAGAACCACAGGCACATAGACACAGGCAACAGAGCATGCACAATGTCGGCACTAGTACAGTGTATATCCACCTTTCGCAGCAATGCAGGCTGCTATTCTCCCATGGAGACGATCGTAGAGATGCTGGATGTAGTCCTGTGGAACGGCTTGCCATGCCATTTCCACCTGGCGCCTCAGTTGGACCAGCGTTCGTGCTGGACGTGCAGACCGCGTGAGACGACGCTTCATCCAGTCCCAAACATGCTCATTGGGGGACAGATCCGGAGATCTTGCTGGCCAGGGTAGTTGACTTACACCTTGTAGAGCACGTTGGGTGGCACGGGATACATCCGGACGTGCATTGTCCTGTTGGAACAGCAAGTTCCCTTGCCGGTCTAGGAATGGTAGAACGATGGGTTCGATGACGGTTTGGATGTACCGTGCACTATTCAGTGTCCCCTCGACGATCACCAGTGGTGTACCGCCAGTGTAGGAGATCGCTCCCCACACCATGATGCCGGGTGTTGGCCCTGTGTGCCTCGGTCGTATGCAGTCCTGATTGTGGCGCTCACCTGCACGGCGCCAAACACGCATACGACCATCATTGGCACCAAGGCAGAAGCGACTCTCATCGCTGAAGACGCCACGTCTCCAGTCGTCCCTCCATTCACGCCTGTCGCGACACCACTGGAGGCGGACTGCACGATGTTGGGGCGTGAGCGGAAGACGGCCTAACGGTGTGCGGGACCGTAGCCCAGCTTCATGGACACGGTTGCGAATGGTCCTCGCCGATACCCCAGGAGCAACAGTGTCCCTAATTTGCTGGGAAGTGGCGGTGCGGTCCCCTACGGCACTGCGTAGGATCCTACGGTCTTGGCGTGCATCCGTGCGTCGCTGCGGTCCGGTCCCAGGTCGACGGGCACGTGCACCTTCCGCCGACCACTGGCGACAACATCGATGTACTGTGGAGACCTCACACCCCACGTGTTGAGCAATTCGGCGGTACGTCCACCCGGCCTCCCGCATGCCCACTATACGCCCTCGCTCAAAGTCCGTCAACTGCACATACGGTTCACGTCCACGCTGTCGCGGCATGCTACCAGTGTTAAAGACTGCGATGGAGCTCCGTATGCCACGGCAAACTGGCTGACACTGACGGCGGCGGTGCACAAATGCTGCGCAGCTAGCGCCATTGGACGGCCAACACCGCGGTTCCTGGTGTGTCCGCTGTGCCGTGCGTGTGATCATTGCTTGTACAGCCCTCTCGCAGTGTCCGGAGCAAGTATGGTGGGTCTGACACACCGGTGTCAATGTGTTCTTTTTTCCATTTCCAGGAGTGTAGTAATTATTGGCACTCATTGGCCAGTTACAAAGCATTGTTTTATGCATTATTCAGAAGTCATCATTCAAAATGAGTTAATTATTGGCATAGCATTCATTCATAATTCATCTAATTATAGTAATCATTAGCATTCAGTGGCCAGTTACTAAACATGTAGCAAGTATTGAATATTACAAAACACTATTCATAACTCATCTGATTGCGGTAATTATTGGCACTCATTGGCCAGTTACAACCTATTCATATAGTTTTACAAAACATTATTCAGTATTATTCAGAAGTCATCATTCAAAACAAGAGTTAATTATTGGCATAGCATTTATAGAGTATAACAAAAATATTATTTACAGAAATTATTGACATAGCATTTATGCATTATTACAAAACATCATTCAGTATTACTCAGAACTCATCATTCAAGTGACATAGGACATATTTAAAATGTAACACACTGTAACTATTACTCAAGGTCTGTGGTCCAATAATACATAGATATAATGGATTCAATACATCTGAGAAATTTGCATTATATTTAGAACTAGAACTATATCCTAAACTGGTAGCATTATTTGGTTGCATACTGGTAATAGTTGGGACTGGTAATATAATATTTTTTTTGTGTGTGTGTTAGCAATGCATTGCTTTGGGATTGATAATTGCTGGGGCATGAAAATATATGCTTTTGACTTATTGCTGGAAATAAGGATTAATAACGTCATTCGTCATGAGTCAGCTGTAGCAAGGTTATGAAACAAGTAGAGTGTATGTGATCACATTCATAAATGATAGACACAACTGGGTAAAAAAAATGCAAGTACTAGAGCAGGTTTAATGACTAACTGTTTATAGCACATTAATTTCATGAATAGCTTCTCCTGGAAAAAATACAAAATGGATAATTGAACTGAAAGAAGAAACGCATATTATGCTGAAAAGTAGTGAACTTCGAATTAATGGGTAACGACACATGTACTCAATATGTATGTACTCTAGCTGTCTTTTCCAAAACATTCAGTCATTATACCATGCGACATAAGACATACTGTCAAAAGGAACTGCAACAAATACTTAAATAACTACATAGCATTTCTTAACTAATAGTAAATATATAAACTTCATCATTATTCTCATCTGCGAAGAAAAACTTCATTATTCATATTATCATCATTTAATCTGCAGTGAAATTGGGATTGTGAGGCCGAAAGTGCAGGAGTTCAGGTCCATATGTAGGAGGATAAGAGTGGAGAAACTTCAGAATAAGGAAATCAGGCACAAGTACATAACAGCGATCTCAGAAAGGTACCAGTTAGTTGAATGTAGTCAATTACAGTCATTGGAAAAAGAATGGACAAGGTACAGGGACACAGTGCTAGAAGTGGCTAAAGAATGTCTTGGAACAGTAGTGTGTAAAAGTAGGATGAAGCAAACAGCTTGGTGGAATGACACAGTCAAGGCAGCCCGTAAAAGGAAAAAGAAGGCGTATCAAAAATGGCTACATACTAGAACTCAGGTAGACAGAGAAAGTTATGTTGAAGAAAGAAACAAAGCCAAACAGGTAATTGCAGCATCCAAGAAGAAATCTTGGGAAGACTTTGGAAACAGGTTGGAGACTATGGGTCAAGCTACTGGAAAACCATTCTGGAGTGTAATTAGCAGTCTTCGAAAGGGAGGTAAGAAGGAAATGACAAGTATTTTGGACAGGTCAGGAAAACTGCTGGTGAATCCTGTGGATGCCTTGGGCAGATGGAGGGAATATTTTGAAGAGTTGCTCAATGTAGGTGAAAATATGATCAGTAATGTTTCAGATTTCGAGGTAGAATGGGATAGGAATGATGATGGAAATAGGATCACATTTGAGGAAGTGGAGAAAATGGTCAATAGATTGCAGTGCAATAAAGCAGCTAGGGTGGATGAAATTAGGTCGGAACTCATCAAATACAGTGGAATGTCAGGTCTTAAATGGCTACACAGGATAATTGAAATGGCGTGGGAGTCGGAACGGGTTCCATCAGACTGGACGAAAGCAGTAATCACAACAATCTTTAAACATGAAAACAGAAAAGATTGTAACAACTACAGAGGTATCTCTTTAATCAGCGCTGTGGGTAAAATCCTTTCAGGTATCGTTGAAAGGAAAGTGCGAGTATTAGTTGAGGACCAATTGGATGAAAATCAGTGTGGGTTAAGGCCTCTTAGAGGTTGTCAGGACCAGATCTTTAGCTTGCGGCAAATAATGGAGAAGTGTTATGAATGGAACAGGGAATTGTATCTATGCTTTATAGATCTAGAAAAGGCATATGACCGGGTTCCTAGGAGGAAGTTATTGTCTGTTCTACGAGATTATGGAATAGGAGGCAATCTTTTGCAAGCAATTAAAGGTCTTTACATGGATAGTCAGGCAGCAGTTAGAGCTGACGGTAAATTGAGTTCATGGTTCAGAGTAATTTCAGGGGTAAGACAAGGCTGCAACCTGTCTCCACTGTTGTTCATATTATTTATGGATCATATGTTGAAAACAATAGACTGGCTGGGTGAGATTAAGATATGTGAACACAAAATAAGCAGTCTTGCATATGTGGATGACTTAGTTGTGATGGCAGATTCGATTGAAAGTTTGCAAAGTAATATTTCAGAGCTAGGTTAGAAATGTAAGGACTATGGTATGAATATTAGCATCTCCAAAACGAAAGTAATGTCAGTGGGAAAGAAATATAAACGGACTGAGTGCCAAATAGGAGGAACAAAGTTAGAACAAGTGGACGGTTTCAAGTACTTAGGATGCATATATTCTCACAGGATGGCAACATAGTGAAAGAACTGGAAGCGAGGTGTAGCAAAGCTAATGCAGTGAGCGCTCAGCTACGATCTACTCTCTTCTGCAAGAAGGAAGTCAGTACCAAGACTAAGCTATGTGTTCACCGTTCAATCTTTCGACCATCTTTGTTGTATGGGAGCGAAAGCTGGGTGGATTCAGGTTACCTTATCAACAAGGTTGAGGTTACGGATATGAAAGTAGCTAGGATGATTGCAGGTACTAGTAGATGGGAACAATGGCAGGAGGGTGTCCACAATGAGGAAATCAAAGAAAAACTGGGAATGAACTCTATAGATGTAGCAGTTAGGGCGAACAGGCTTAGATGGTGGGGTCATGTTACACGCATGGGAGAAGCAAGGTTACCCAAGAGACTCATGGGCTCAGCAGTAGAGGGTAGGAGGAGTCGGGGCAAACCAAGGAGAAGGTACCTGGATTCGGTTAAGAATGATTTTGAATTAACAAGTTTAACACCAGAAGAGGCACCAATGTTAGCACTGAATAGGGGATAGTGGAGGAATTTTATAAGGGAGCTATGCTCCACACTGAACGCTGAAAGGCATAATCAGTCTTAAGTGATGATGATGATGATGATGATCATATTATCATAACTTCATCACTATCATCACCTGCAAAGAAAAACTTCATTATTCATATTACCATATTCTTCATATAACTATTCATCATCATTTATTATCATCTGCAAAAAATAGACACTTCATTATTCATATTCATATTACCATTTACTTCATACAACTATCCATAGTATAGAGTTTCTTATTTCCAGCATATTTCATCACTAAAACTAAGATGTGTAGTTCTGTCTGACAGCCTGCATCAATCGCCTCGTATTCTGAAAGAAAAATAATTAGTCAAGACTGCTATCATACGATGTGTATAGTATATTCTGGTTAATGCTTGTTAATTCTGATCGATTTACTCTTGATGACAAGATATTGCATTTTCTTTCGTTCATTCCGATGGTAAAATTTCCATTTCAGAGTAAACCACTGTGGTTTGTTTAATTTATTTCTTGTTCACATTATTGCTTTCTGAAAATGATGAATAAGGATTAATATCTTGCATTTAAATCACATACTCATTAAATAAAAACTTGCTTCTAGTGATATAATTAAGCATACAGCATAGCATGACAGAAAACGTATTAGGTCAAAAACATAGACAGTTTTCAAGTGAAAAAAAAAAATGTACACACAGTATCACAATGTAGTAGCAAAATGTAGAATAGTCAAGATGTTGAGACACCATAAGGCAAAATGTCAAAGTCAACTGGTGTTTGTTACATCTTAAACATTTTATAGTGCATACAGACAAAAATTCTACTTTCGATAGGAAAACAATCATATATACACAAAAAATGGAAAATGTGGACGGTCTGATATATAACGACAAGAAAAGCAACCTGCTAACCTGACCTTGCCGGGCACTTGCCAAGAAAAAATATGATAATCATCAGTAAGTAGTCACATAGATAGAATTGCATAAGTGATCATAAAATATGTAAGTTTATCTGGAAAAATGTGCACGGTTTGATGTGTAACGACATGAAAAGCGACCTGCTAAACTTACCTTGCCGGGCACTTGCCAGGAAAAAATATGATAATCATCAGTAAGTGTTCATATAAATATAATTGCATAAGTGGTCATATAAAATTCAGGAAATGGCATTACAGTGTGATAAATCATAAAGTAAATTCATTCAATAAAGGGTTTAATATTGGAGACATGGTGATTGCCTTTGCTTTTTCTGGTTCTCAAAGTTTCAACATGTACTACATTGGGGTGAGGAATGCTGCAAATTCCGCATGGACCTGCGTATAGAAGCTCAAATTTACTGCATCTACTCTTTCCTCTGTTAGATAAATAGTGTGTACGTACTAATATCTTTTGTCCAACGTGAAGGTCACGGCGTGTACAAACCTGTTTTTGCTGTCTTCTTCGGCCTCTGCGGCACGTTTGATGTTGTTGAGTGCAATGTCAATTATTTCATGGTGGCGTAGTCGACGAGATGTAGGAAAGGATACTAATTCTTTAATTTTGTTGGGTGGTTCAACATTTTTCAATATAACAGTCGGAGATAGCATAGTAGATTCATTTGGTATGGAGTTAATTACATCCTGGAATGAGAGTATGTGTGTATCCCAATCAATATGTTTTTTATGGCAGTATATTCTACATAGTTTACCAATTTCTTTCATTAGACGTTCACAAGGGTTCGAAGAAGCGTGATACTTGGATATGTAGATCGGAGAAATGTTTGTAGCTCGTAACATACGGGTCTATATCGCAGATTGAAATTGTGGCCCATTGTCGGAAATTACTTTCAATACATGCCCTACATGAAATAGAAAATGTTTTACAAATGCATTCGAAACAGATTTACCAGTAGCTTTGCGTAACGAAGTGAAGGTAACAAATTTCGAAGTGAGTTCAACAGCGACAAAGATATAGCAAAACCCTCTATTAGTTCTGGGAATCGGACCAAAAATGTCTACAGCGGCCATGTGTCTCAGTTTAACGGGTACAATAGGATGTAACGGAGGAATATGTGAAGTTGTATCTGATTTAGCTTTCTGGCAGATTTTACATGACGCTAAAACTCGTCGAATACGTTTCTCCATGTTGGCAAAATAACAGTTCTGTCTCAGTATAAGAAAACATTTTCTAGCTCCATAATGTGCGTAACTTAAATGAGTATACCAAATTAATTTGTTAACAAGCTCGTCAGGAATACATAATAACCAATTGTTGCTGTCAGGGTGAGAGCGGCGAAACAGAATGCTATTGCGTACAGTGTAATGGTTTCTAATGGTAACATTATTCTTATCTTGCCAAAGGCGTTTAATTTCTTTCCACACGTTGCCTTTGCTCTTCTCTTGTGCTATGTCTCGCAATGATGACGAAATGAAATTTTCGAATACAACTTGTTGAATATACATGATGCTAAAATTTGCTTGGCAGAAGTTGGATCCGATGTCTTGCTGATTGTTGCTGAGAGAACGGGATAGTGCGTCTGCTTCAACATTTTGTGTACCGGGAATGTGAACAATTTTAAAATTAAATTCTTGTAAATAAAGTTTCCATCTGCTTAATCTGTCACGTGTAAATTTAGCGGAAAGGAAAAACTGTATAGCTCTATGGTCTGTGTAAACGGTAGTATGTCTTCCATAAAGAAAATGCCTAAATCTCGTAAATGCCCATACAACACCTAATGTTTCAAGTTCTGTAACAGAATAATTGCGTTCAGCAGGTGACAGAATGCGACTCGCAAAGGCGATGTTTTTAATTACTGTAGTACCGTCTACTTCAATTTCCTGAAAAATGTGTACGCCTAGAGCGGTGTTAGAACTGTCGGTGGCAATGGAAAAATTTCTAGTAAGATCTGGTTGTGATAAAAGTGGTGCATTCAACAAGGCATGTTTCAAATTAACAAACTCAGAATGTGCTTGGCTATCCCAGGACCAAATAGCGTTTTTACACGTCAATTGGCATAATCTAGGGGTGTCTAAAGCAGAGAAATGAATAAATTTACGGAAAAAGTTAATTAAACCCAAAAAGCTGCGTAGTTGTTTCTTCGTCGTAGGAACAGTAATGTCACGTAAAGCTTGAAGTTTTTCCGGGTCAGGAGCAATACCTTCTGCTGAAATTACATGTCCAAGAAATTTTATGGAAGTTTTACCAAAGTGCGATTTGCTAAGATTAACTGTGAGTCCTTGTGCACGAAAAGTTTGTAACAGTTGTTCAAGAATCAGATTGTGTTCAGACCAGTTAGATTCTGCAATAAGAATGTCGTCTACATACGTTCTGATTCTGTCTTTAAGTTCTGTCGGAAGTATAGTATTCAAACCGCGAATAAATGCCGCTGAAGAAATAGTTAAACCGAACGGTAATTTGTAAAATTGACAACAGTCACCAAAACAGAGAAATGCTGTGTACTTTCTGCAGTTCGGATGAAGCTGAATTTGCCAAAATCCCGATTTCAAATCTAATGTGGAATAAACAGCAGTACCATGAAATTTCTGTAGAAGTTCTTCTAGTGTCTGTGGGCGATCTGTTTCATTAATAATAATGTCAATGATGTGGCGCGAATCAAGTACGAGCCGAAGTGAACCATTCTTTTTCTTAACAATATGGAGCGGGTTTATGTATCGACTAACTGCCGGTTCAATAATTTCTTGGTCTAGCATAGCTTGCAATTCTTTCTTAATTTGTTCTCTGTAGATATAAGGAATCGGATAATGTTTAGCTTTAAATGTGTCGTGCTGTTTAACTTGAAATTCATTCATAGAACTGGACATAGTACCAGGGGTGTTGTCAAAAACTGGAGCTTGCTGTAAAAGAATTTTGCGTAGCTCTGTACGTTCGTCGTCTGTATTTGCACTGCTTTGCTTTACTTTCTCAGAAATCATTTGCATAACGTCATAGTCGGCTTCGTCTGTTGTATTATAGTTGTGTACGTACGTATCTGTGAACAATGTGGAATGACAGTTTATGTTACGTGATGCAGAAATGACCTCTGTTCGATTAATTGTTTGTTCTTCTGCAGATAAAGGGTGCTGAAATTCTAATGCCAGTTGTACATTTTAATCATTTAACATTAAATAGGAATTTTGAAAGTCAATAACTGCGTCGTGTTGTACCAGAAAATTCGTACCTAAAATAACGTCTTTTGTCAATAAGGGAACAATCCAAAAATTTGAGTGAAACTTATGACCTGCAATACAAAATGATAAGTGTGTCTGTAATTTTACATCTACTCCTTTACTAGATACTGCTCCTTTTACTTTAGTTTTGCCTAATGGTAACGTAGGATAGGTATTCTCTTTGTTACATTCGTTGAAAGTTTCCTCATTTATAACTGACATAGGTGATCCAGAATGGGTTACTGCTGAAAATTTGGATGATCCAATCTTTACTTCAATGACAGGGTGGGAAATGGATTTTTGAATAACTGGTTTTTCATGCAAAAGAGTGTCTTGGATGTCATCAAAAGTAATAACATTCTCGTGAATAACATTCTGTGTATCAAAAGTAGTGCTTACGTTGCTGGAAGATGCAACATGTACTGTATCTAGTCAAATTCTTTCTGACGTGCTGTTATTTGCGGGAGGGTGCTGTAGCATTTCAACTATTTGAACTGTTCTGTTATTTCTTCCTGACGTGTTAGGTTGGGGATGATACCGACTGTCTGGTTCATTCATGATAATCTGTTGTTGCGGATGATTCTGCTGCTGGTAAGACCTACTATTATTAAATGTACGCTGAAAATTGTGCTCACTACTTTTACTTCTGTCATGATAATCATTGCTATACGGCGCGTTGCGATAGGAGTTGAAATGATGTGTTTTCTGTACGTACTGGTTTCCTTGTTGCAGTGCGTTACTGTTTGGTGGAGCCGACGCCATACGTGTAGGCGGCGAAACATTAAATCTTGGTTGACCTTGTACATTACATAGTTGGTTAGGTATGCTAACCGGCTGGTTTTGTTGCTGTTGTGGTGAGAAGCTTCTATTGTTACCAAAATGCGTTTGCTGTTGCTGATAATTTTCACTATACTGATAATTAAAAATTTTGCCACTTATTAAAATTATGCTGGTAGTTCTTGTCATCTCGAGAGTGTCTAATGAAAACTGTCACTTTCAGGTAAAACTCATCATATCAGGCTTTCTTTATACATCCTTAATCCTAGATAGATGGATAGTTGAAGAGCTGTTTTGATAGATATAAAGGATAGTAAAGGAGAAGGCAGCAGTGCAGAAAACTAAAGATGAAATAGCATTACTGCGGCTTGGGGCCCTGTGCACGCTACGGCACATATTCATCGAAGCGTAATGAATCCCCTGAGGTCACTTACGCGCTGCAAATAAATTTTAGTTTCTGCATTACAGGCAATGCCGGTGAAAATTCAAAAGCAAATTGTTGTATCCAGTCCAAAGGATGTATTTGTGTTCTGTCATTTTTAAATACCTTAAATTTTCTCACGGATAGAAAGCGCTTGTAATCAAAATTATCGTCTCTGTATGTCTGAACAGGTTCAGGATTGTATGATAATCTATTTGTCTGTGACTGTTCGGAATCTAATTCACGTACTCTCTGTAAATTACCTGAATTACACTGGCTGTGTGAGTCTGACAAATGTTCGGAGAGTGGCGTATGCTGTGATGTGTTAAAGGCTGAAATATTTTTCATCTCCGTCAATTCGTGCTGTAAAGATGACAATTTTCTACGTAATGTATTATTGGACGAACCTATCTCACTGATCGTCTGCTGTAAATTTTGGAATTCGGGTGTTTGATTAAGCGAATCTGGTGACGTATCGTCTGATTTGGTGTCATTATTATTTTCGATAACATCAATACGACTGGCCAATTCATCATATTTTTCAGTTAGTGCTTTTACCTGATCATCGTTTTTAGTATCACAAGCATTAATTTGTTTTTGTATTTTACGTGTGGTTTTGTTCAATTTTTTAACGTCTGCTTTGATGGCATCGGGATCCTGTATTAGTTCCAACTTTTCAAGTCTGTTGGTCATTGTCTGAAAGTCTAATGTGTGTGTGTCTGTTTTTGTTTTAAGATCGGAGATTTCACCATGCAATTCGGTGTTCAACTGTTTGATTTCGTCTGATACTGTAGCAATATTGTTGTCTACGTATGTTTTTGCTTTCGTAAATAGCTTACGCTTGTCTTCCTGTCTCTGTGCCGTAATTGTTTCCATGACTTGTTGCTTTATTCTGTTCCTGTATAAATTTATTGTAACGCGTTTCACTGTTTTGTAGGTGGTGATTAAAACGTTCGTCAATTTGGCTATTCTGTTGGTCAAATTTCGCGTCTACTTTCGCATACAGTGTGCGTGAAAGTTCTGCTGACATTAATATAAACTCGTCGCGTAACTGCGTTGCGTTTTCAGAACATTGTTTAGCGACCGCACTAATTTCATCTCTAAGTAATTTCGTTGTCGCTGCATGGGTATTACTTAATTCTTGTGCCACAGATCTAATTTCTTCACTACTGTTCCTAGCACAAGCCTTAATTTCCTCGTGTAATTGTTCTTTAGTATCATGACATTGCGCGGCAACGGCTATAATCTGTTCACTAAGTTGTTTGTTCTGTTCATTAAGTTGTTTGGAATTGCTGTCTAGTTTTTCATTAAGTTGTTTGTTCCATTCATTAAGGTTGTCGTATTTTTCATTCAACTGTTTGGAATTGTTGTCTAGTTTTTCATTAAGTTGTTCTTTGAGATTTTCATTATTTTCATTAATTTGTAGCAGTAATGCCATAACTTGATCCAAGCCAAAATTAGCGGCTCTATTCTCTGTACTGTGTGATGGTGTATCTGTATGTGTCACGTTTTGTGTAACCATTTGGTCATTGTCTGACTCGCGAAAAGGTTTGCTAATTGGATGTGCACTGTTGGTCATTACATCGGAATCAAATAAACTTGACGTATTTTGTGTATATTGTTCACCTTCGTTAGAAACAATTATCTGTTCGCTACGTATATTTTGCAAATCATGCGTGCCTAACTGGAAAGCGTTCATTATAACGGAACATGCCGCGTCATCAATTGTTACATTTACGGTGGACATAAATGAATTTGTTTGCTCATCATCTGGAATAAAATCATTAATAGTGATCGGTACGCACTGAGTGTCTGTAAATGGAGGACTATCATTAAACAATGAGAGTCGCTAGTATTATCGGTCAAATTATTCGAGTCGGTTTTTTCACTCATTGCACATCGCGATGTACTGTTAACAGTTTTTCGCGGCATTTTTCACAAATCAAAAATAAGCACAAAATGAAACAAGGACGAAGCAAAAATGGAACAAACACAATTACAACAAAGAGCAATAAATTGCCGATGATCTGTGAAAGAAAGAGTGACAAATTAGTAAATGCGTTGCGCCAGATGCAAACTACATTTAAAATTAAGTAAATAAGAGCAGATATATAACTGACTACCTCTCAGAAATTCACAAAGAAAATACGATCC